>NW_006263303.1:20966849-21021806 GCF_000493195.1 Citrus x clementina | reverse complement strand
CATCATTTACTTATTTTACAATCTTATTCCATTTATTTTGTAATATGACTTTAAAAAATTTGCCTATTAAAATATTTTTATAATTTTTTTAATTTTCATTAACAAATAAAGTTTTTTTTTACAAAAGTTCTGGCTATAAAAATTTTGCCAATAAAAATTATATTTAAATAAGTTTTGTTTAAAAAATTATACCAAATGAAGCTAAGGTCATAAATACGGCTTCACGTGGAATCATAAACAACAAAAATTATAGCCCAACAAAAAATTTTTCTTATACTTTCCTTCTCAAAAATTTAAAAATGGTAACAGTTTATTTTCTCAAAAAATGGGAACAATGCAAATAGAAGAATTAATGTTGCATTTACTTCCCATGAATGAGAATCAATGAATAGGAATGGGTTTCATTACATTGTTTACTTTTGAAAATAACACAAGAATCGGAATGGGAATAATAGGTTCCACAAAAATTTAAGAATGAAATATAGAGTTCTGATACCCTTGGGGAGTTGAGAATCAAAGTCCCTTACACTAAAGAGACAAATTTACCCCCAATAAACTTCAATAATTATAATTTTATCCTTTAAATTAATGCAAAATATAAAAGCCCAAAATTCATTAAAAAAAGAAAAAGAAAAACGCATGTGCTCCTGAAATCCCTAACTCGGCCACACTCTCATCGATATTGTTGCTCTTCTCTGCCAGTTGTTGGTGATGGCGCAACTTTTCCATTGCTGCTCGCCTACTTCGGTGTCGATCCTGTATCTCCAAGCAAGTAAATGATTCATTTTTCCCTTTTTCATATCTTATAATAAAATATTTTCATCTTTTGTTCTTGTTCTTTTTTATGGCTTTTTTCTTCAACTTTTTGATGACTTTTTTTCTTCAAAATATAATGAAATATTTTCATAAAAAAAGACTCATCTGCTAATTTGTTTTGATATTTTTTAAAAATGGGTAAAACTATTAATTTCAAGTGAAACTTGTTCTCAAGAGATTGTTTCTGGTAAGAGTCATTGGATAAACCACTTGATTTGGTTTATGGGTTCTTTTTTTATTAGATTCGTTGAGGTTGAGTTTGAGGGGCTAGTTTGTGACTTCGACTGGTTATTATTATTTGCTAGTGAAAATTTGAGAAGACATGGTAGGCTTTCTTGCGATTATTTTAGGTCTTCTAAAATGACACTGTTGCTTTAATTTCACTATAATAAGATTTGAGCAATGATTAAAAATAATAATAATAATTTGAACAAGAAAAAATATGCATGTGCAAAAAGAATGAGGGAAAAATGATTATGCTTGCAGCTTGATTATGGTCCATCATTAGCATATGTTGCAATATAAATGTAAATTCAATAAATTAATATTGCCAAGTGAAAAAGATTAAAAGAATCAAAAGTAAATATTACGTAATTAACAAATAAAAGAAAAAGAATAATTGACATTTTTTTAAATATAGTTCCAAACTTCCAGGTTCCCAGTTAAGATTACTTTGCTTCTCACAAGAGAAAAAATTTCTAGAGCACTTTTTTAAAATTGGAACCTGGAACTATACCATCTTCTGATTTTGCTTTCATTAATTTATAGCACTAATTATATAATTTAAAGAAATGTTAATTAAAGAATGTCATATAGATATGTAAATGATTAATTAGTATGTCACTGTCTAATATTTTAGCAATGTTAATTTGTATCTCACACAATTAATTAGAGTCCTCTAATTAATTAACTACACTTACATATGTATGTCAACAGATAAAGGGAATAGGAGCCACTAAAAGCTAGAGAGTACTTTTTATCTCTATGTATTCTTGTTGCAAATAGTAGAAAAGTTATTAGGGTCTCAAGGTGAAACTCATCCATTAATTTCAAGATTATTATACAAGAATCTCATGTGATTCTTTATTAAAATTGACAACTATTCTTCTTATTTGATAAGAAATCCCTTGTTGTATCAAGATTCCTTATTAAAAAAGTACCGTGAATTAATTAATATATAATTCAGCCTCAAGTTTTCTCTCTCTTATTTTTTCATTACATGAAAACACTGGCACAAACTTATCATTTATTCTTTTATTAATAATATATTTCGTGTTATTAATACACCTAGACATGATTTTAAAAACAAATCATTTATCAATTCTTCAAATGCTTTCTTTTTCTTTTATTAATAATATATTTCTTATTTTTTATCTTCTTAGAATTTTTTAACCTTACTTTTCAAACTAAGTTATATTTTCACACGCTTTTTTTTCTATTCCAAAGGTCTTTAATGCTTTTTAACACTGTGAGTTCATTAATATTGATTGGCTTCATATGTGATGTTGAAATATAGGAATGACTTGTTTGTTAGCAAGAAAGAAGAGTCTTCGTAGTTATACAAAGTTTGTTGACAATGTTGCCAATAATTATGGCTGTGTGTACTGCTCTATGCTCCCATCTTTGCTTAACTTATGAACAAAGATCGAAAAATCCCAAGTCACACTATAGACTTTGTCAACAGTTGAGCTTTTTGTTTGACTTGGTTTTTAAAAGTGATGTTAAATGCTTGTCACAATTAAGAATGGATAGGCAAACCTTACCAAATTATGTAAGCTTCTTTGTGAGAAAGGAGGTTTGGCTGGTAGTAAACATGTGACACCCGAGGAGACGCTTACAATGTTTTTGTATATTTTAGCACACCATTTGAAAAATCAGGTGATTAGTTTTCATTTTAAAGATCCAGAAGAATAGTTAGTAAATGTTTCCACGAGAGTTTAAAGGCAACGATTATATGTCAAAAACCATTTTTGGAAAAAAACATAAGCCGATGATAGAGAATTCAACTGACCCCACATCGAAATGGCTTAAGTTACGTGTAATGTTACTTTGATACCTACCGCTCACTCATACAATTGTGTACATTGACTTACAAATTTTTCATAATGTTATTGTTCTTATAATGTATAATTGCCTGGGAGCATTAGATGACACATATATAAAGGTTCATGTTCTAGAGGTTGATAAACCAAAATATAGAAATAGGAAAAATTAAATTACAACAACGTCTTAGGAATTTGTTCACAAGATATGCAATTTATTTATGTCTTATCAGGATGTGAAGTTTTGACTCACAATATGCACATGTTAAAAGACATTGTGTTTAGAACAAACGGTTTAAAAGTCCCTCATGGTAATATTCTGCTAACTAAAATTATCTTTAGATTCTAAGAGTACATAATTTATGTTATGCCTTTTAATATGAAGATGTTTCATTTTTGCTATTAGGATATTATTACTTGATTGATTGTGGATACATCAATGGAATGAGTTTTCTTTCACCATCTAAAGGACAATGTTACCATTTAAGTGACTTTAAGAATGAACACCAACCTTCTACACCTGAATAGTTCTTTAATATGAAGCACTCAAGTGCTCGTAATGTGATTGAATGATGTTTTGGGTTATTAAAGAAGCAATAGGCAATACTAAGAAATCTTGTCTTTTATGATATAAAAATATAAAGATGTATAGTATATGTTTGTTGTATGCTACATAACTTCATTAGAACGGAAATGCCTATTGATGATATAAAAGTGGAAATAAATAATGAACTAACTCCCAATATTGATTATAACTTGGAGGTAATTGATATCGTTGAGCCCACAAATAAATGGACTATTTGGAGACAAAATTTAACTTAAAAGATGTGGAAGACATGGTAAGGAGTTAGTTTATTACTGTTTGTTATTGTATTGTTATTTGACTTTGGATATTGTTGTTTGGTTTGGATATTGTATTTGTTGGCTGACATTTAGATATTGTATTATTATTTGAATTTAGATATTGTATTTCTTGATTGACTTTAGATATTGCATTTGTTGGTTGACATTTGGATATTGTATTGTTGATGGACATTTGTTATATACATATTATTTGACATTTAATTTTTATTATTGTATTTGAATATATAGATTGACTGACATACCAACTCCAACTCCTAGAGGACGAGGTATGAACAAACATTATTGGACAACAACTAAAGATAATGCGTTGATTGACTCGTTGTTTGAGTTAAGTCAAAATCCTAAGTGGCGATCAGATTGTGGATTCAAGAATGGGTACTTAGAACAATTGAAAAATAAAATGGAAGCAAAATAGTTGGGTTGTGGTTTGAAAGCATCTCCTAACATCAAATCAAGAGTGAAATAGTTTAAATAGCAGTGGTGTGTTATGTCTTATTTGTTATCTATGAGTGGGTTTAATTTTGATAACAACAAGATGATGATCTTGTGTGAAAAGAATGTTTTCGATGAGTTTGCAGAAGTGATCTTTGAATTGTATGGTGTTAATTTCATTACTTGTCTTGATTTTATGTTATTAGCAACATTTTTCAACAAAAAAGGAAGAATGAAAATGGTTTGTTTAACAAACCATTCTCGCATATTACACTTTCACTTTGACATATGGTCAAGATCGAGCAACTGGAGCAAATGCGGGAAATGCAGATGACGACAAGGATGAGGTATGCGAAGAGGACAATGTTGATGTGAATGTAGGAAGTCATTTAGTTAATGAGCCTATAATGGATGATTTTATTGATGATATGTCTCTTACCCCTCAATCACATGTTGTTCCTCAAAAAGTAGAAAATGCTCTAAGTAGTAGTTCAACCAATAGGTATAGGAAAAGAAAAAAAATGAGAGAACAATTGATTGTATGTGTTCAAGTATTGAGACAATGATTGAAACTGTGGCAGTGATGGTACCTAAGATAGACAGGTTGGTTAATGTGCTTTCTACGGCAGACAAGGATGTGACTAACTTTCAGGTTAAGTTGTATAATGAGATGACGACAATTGAAGGCTTAACTGAGGACGAGATGTATGATTCGACTACTATGATGACCACGAAGCACGATCTACTACGTGTATTCTTTACTATGCCTAATCACCATAGGAAGCGGTATATCCTGCAAATGCTTCGTCATGGGATATAATCTGGTATCAGTTTGTGCTGCTCTATGTTAGAATTTTAAACCTCTATTTCTATTATCTGTAGCTATTAGATGGGAATTTTTAACTGTATATTTGTATTATGTGTTACTAGAACAAATGTTGTACTAGACAGTATTTTGAAATTATATTTGCAAAGCGGTTGCATCATTTTGAATTTAGGATGTCACAGGAGTCAGTAATTTCTAGTGCTCAATCTCAATTAACATATGTGCTGGAAACATGGTAAAAGAAAGTGTTAAATGGCAAAAGATAAAATGTTTAAGTTTTATGAAGTCAATAATTATTTTTTTATTATGCTGATTCAAACAAGCTTCGATTGAATTGAAATATTGATTAATAATAATATTATTGTTATTATTTTCATTGTTAATTTTATTATTAATAGTATTTTTAATAATGTTTATCAGTATTAATATGAATTATTATTATTATTATCATTAACAATCATTTTTATAATAAAAAAATAGTAGTAGTTATTACTATAAGTAACTAAGGACATTTTAATAACTTGAAATAATTCAGTTTTTTTCGATTTTGATTTTAAGGTAAAGTAAATATATTAATAGGATTTCAACCCATTTCGATTCAACAACTAAAGTAAATAATTTATTTTAATTCTCATTTTATATTTTCATTCTAAATTATTCTTATTCTAATCTATTTTAATTGTATTTCATTATATTTACTCACAAGTAAGCGCAGCATAAATTAATAGTGGCGTGGGTTTGGTCTGGTATTTGAAAACCGAAATAAGGCGTGAGCGGATCCAGATTTAAACCGGATTCCCGATTAGCGGCGATTAGCGGGTGGGTCAAACCCGAACTCGTACATTTTGAGGAGAAAATGATATTTTCACACAAGATACTTTCGGTCGAGTCATTGGTATTGCACTGGGACATTGAGGCGAGCTAAGGAGGAAGAAGAAAAAAAACCTATAAATTCTGGTGATCAAATTTAGATATCGCTTTGCAGAGATCTCATAATGGCTCCCGTTGGTCCTCGATCCGGTGACGCAATCTTCGCCAACGTGGAACGCGTGGTAACCGTTTGATTTAATTCTTCTTAAAATCTCTGAATTTATTTATTTTTTTTCATTTTCGAAAATGATTGTGTTGAATTAACAACTGTTCGTATTTTGAAATTCCGATTTCTGCAGAATGCTGAGCTGTTTACATTAACTTACGGCGCCACTGTGCGTCAGCTGCTCACGGATCTGGAGGAGGTTGAGGAAGTTAACAAACAGCTTGATCAAATGTGCGCATTTTCAATTTCATTTTCGTTTAATATTCATTGGAAAATTTTAATTTGGAGTGAATGGTTAGGTGCTAGGGAAAAATATGTAGCGTTTCGAGGAATTTGCTTTTTTATACTAGAAGCTGTGCTGTTTTGTGTTTGATTAAAAAAGAAAAAATAAAGAAAGAAAGAGAATAGAATCAGCAAGCATTTGATAATCTTTGACAAGCTCTGTTATTGAATTGAAGTTCAATTTTGTATTAATAAATCATCTTGAAGTTGGTACTAGACCAGAATTTGATGGAGTTCTTAGGATTTTATGACTAGATTAGAACATGATTCCTTTGTACTGAATTTTGTTGCAGGGGCTATAATATTGGGATTCGACTGATTGATGAGTTTCTAGCAAAATCTAATGTCACTAGGTGTGTAGACTTCAGGGAGACTGCTGAAGTGATTGCAAAGGTCTGTTTTCACAGCTTAGTGAATATGAAGTAAAAAATTTATTGATCTTAGTTGTTTTGAAATCTGTTAATACCCTTGCTTCTAGCCAAAATATGGCTTCTTTATATCAGTTTATGAATTATTTTCACTTTCCTGTGTCACATAGATTGTTATTACTATCAATTGTGTATATCAATATGGTGCAACTGTGTCTGTTTGTGGATGTACGAAAGATGTATATTATTCTCTGTCTATGATGATTCATGCATAACAATCCATGTTGATTCATGGTATATACTATGATGGTATTAGAAATATGTCCATTTGAGCACCGCTTAACGTAGTTGTCAATGACTTGATCTTTATACATATGCAGTTGGGCATTTCTGTTATGCAGTTATTAAACAATTTGATGTGATGTAGCCTATCAAATACGTGTGTGTTTTTTTCTATTGAAAGTTGTGGTTCCTCAGTTTGATTTTGGATACTTGCTGAAATATGTTTCAAGTTAAATTTTATTCTGCTGTTTCCCTAAAAGAAACGGTGGATTTATTTGGAATTCTCCTAGGTAATGTCTAACTCAGGTGGATTTGAATCTTCTATTATAGAGGCTTTATAATTTGAACTTGTGCTTATTTAACTAGAACCAAATCCCCGGCCAAGTTGAGCTGAACTTAAACACGAGGTTGGAATTGTTTGAGGCCTTTAAATGACTTTTTCAAATTCTAAATGATGTTGCTTTTTTAGTGTGTCTGTAATGTAAAATATTGCCGAACTGTGTACTGATAATTACATTAGTCTACGAATTTATTCCTTTTATTTTTCCAATGTGAATGTAGAGAATGCATGATGATAATTTTATGCTTTATCACCAACAGATTTGCTAAGATGTTGCTGAAATGCTACTGAAGGAGTATATCTGAAGATTTTGGGTGTATTCTTATTTAATCGATTAAATTGTTGAGGCATTAGCTATAACAAATTGGATGTAGTTTACTTTATTAGATGCAGATTTCTGTAGTTCTACTTTAGGAAAGCCACAGATGTGTGGAGTGTAGTGAAAATACAGGTTATGAGGTTACCATTTGTGTTGAATTCTGTTTATAATGTTGGGCATCTCTTCAAAGTAATAATTAGGCGTATAGTTGAAAGACCACTCAGCGCCATTGCTGGATTGTCCTTCTGAAATCTACAGAATTCTGGACTGGATTCAATTGACACTCAAAAAAGTAATTAAAGCTGTCAGCTATCAGCCTTAGACAGATTCTGATACTGGTGGTTCTGTTGTTGTACTTTTTTCATTTTCTTTTCAGCTTGGATTCTTTGGCTTTTCTATGACATGTATTTAGTTGATGTGTTTTGATTCATAAAGCCAACCTTTTGATTCATAAATACTTTCTCAGTCTCTACTTCTGAAAACGAAATGGCTCAATTCAAATGATCTCTGATGAACACAGGTGGGTTTCAAAATGTTTTTAGGGGTTACTGCAACCGTGAGCAACTGGGATGCTGATGGGACATGTTGCAGTATAATTTTGGAAGATAATCCTCTGGTGGATTTTGTTGAGCTTCCTGATACTTGTCAAGGCCTTTATTATTGCAACATCTTGAGTGGAGTCATTAGAGGGGCCCTAGAGATGGTGAGTGCTATTCCTTGTATTAAGAGTTCTTTTTTTCTTTTTTAATTGTGGTGTGCTATGTACTACTTTTAGACTCTTGCATGCCACCTGCTGACATTGCAAGGCTATGTGCTAACAATTTGACATTGTTTTGTATACTAAGCGAGGATGTTACTAGTGGATGAATTCAACATGGATAAGTGTGTCTCCTAGATGGAAGCTTTTTAGAAAATTCTGTTTTAATGGAAGTGAACATTATGAATCTCTAAACCTCTTATATTGCTTTTATGTTGTGTGGTTGGTTCGGGCATCTCCTTACTGTAAATGTAAGAAATGAGATTAAGAAAGAGGATTTGTGTCCCTTACGGTATTGACGTCTCATTTCTTTACTATTTGATCCCATTGTTTGCTGTAAAAATATAGTTCTTTCTTTTCTGTTTTTATCTAAGGATCTGAATTTCGAAGGAGTCCATCATATTGATAGAGTGAGACCTGGGGTTGGGTTGAGTTGAGGGTAGAATGGTCCATATTGTCTTTCAACTTATTATGTTCTATGTGTGCTCAGTGCTGTAGCTTGAGAAAACACGGATGGTGCTTGTGCCCACATACTTTTTACCTCTTGTGTTTTACTTCTCTTCCTTGTCAAGTGTTGGCGTGCTGAATTTTCTTCTATTTGCAGGTTTCAATGAAAACTGAAGTCACTTGGATCCGCGATGTGCTTCGAGGGGATGATGCATATGAGCTGCAGGTGAAACTTCTGAAACAAGTCCCAGAAGAATATCCATACAAGGATGATGAGTAATATCCTGTCTTGGTGCCTGATGCGGACATACGGAGTTTACATTCTTGCACTTCATTTTCCCTAAAGAATATCAGTTTTAACAGCTTGTTCTCTGTATGAATATTCACTTGGGAGAAACTTTGAATAGGTTTTCCGTTTTCAAATGCATGGTAATGCTTTCAGATTTATCAGCTTTCTGAACAAAGCCCCGCAAACATTAAAATCACGCATGAGAAATTAGAAGTTCCACCGGGAGAAACATTGATGCATTTTCCCCCAATTCTTTCCCATCAAAGTTGCAGTCAAGCTCGTGGTGGTTGAATAGTAGGCAATTTCCACATCATCAATTGGTCCACATGGCACCATTTTCTGAGTGCCGACAAAACTATCATTATATACGTTCAGTGATATTTTTTTAATTTGCAAGTATCATTCATTATTTAGTTTTAGAGTGATGAAGTGGCCGGTAGGCACTCAGCAGTCGGCACGTTGCTGTAATATCACACCTTTTGGGTTTGAATTTTGTGCGGGTAGTTGTCGTGACAAATCATTAAAATTATAGTGTGAAAAAGCATTCATGAATTATTCATCTTTTTAGATTCTTCTTTAATGTATTAAATGACAAAGAAATAAGGCTTACGCTGGTGGCTTTATAGCCTCAACTTATGAAGCATAGTCAAGTTTTATTATTACTTAGTCGGCGAAAGTCATTGATGTATATCTACGTAGTTGGGTTTTGTTTGAACGTGGTGGGTAATGTGGCAGCAATCAAGTCAACTAATATCATTCATATAAAAAAATATCAGAATAAAATAATTATTTCTCTAAAAGGAAAAACACATAAAAGTTCACATGGTGAAGCTGTATATTCACTTGAAAAATAATGTATATGAATAAACTCAGTATGTTTTTAATTAACGGTAATTCCATATAGTTTTATCATGTTTTTTCTATTATTTTTTCAATTCATTTTAGTCCCATATGATTTTAAAGATGATTCTATCACTGTTCTGAAAATTTTTTATAGATAAATATTAGTACTATTTACTTAGAACATGCTGCATAAATTTAATTAGTAAAATTTTAATATTATTATTTATATATAATGATATATTATAATCAAAACTCTACATATTTCTTACAATCAGACAACAATCGAGACTCTCCTTTATAATTCTAAGATGACACAACCCGAACAACAATCCTCACTTTAATATGAGAGAGAAATTTATTCTACCCCTAAAGTAGAGAGTCAAATAAACCTCTATCAAGGGGAGTCGAGTCCCAACAATTACTAGAATTCGAACTCATACACCCAAAATTATTGCACACATGAATTACCAATTATTAAAATAACACTAATATAATTTATCACTAAGGGCAATTTAATAAAATACTATTATTTTGGGCACTCTCCTGAGTTTTTTTTTTCCCTCTTTGACAACGAATCTCAATGAAAGATATCGAAATACAATCTCTCGGTGTTTCTACTGATTCCTACAATAACATAAGAAATGTAAAATTCCTAAAGAAATAAAACAGAGAAAAGGATAAGTATGAAAAAGAAAAACAGTGAATTGCACTGCACCAGTAAAATAAGAAGAATATTGATTTGGCCCTTTTAAATTTCTTTGAATCCATAGGTCTGATCCACTCATCCAAAATCATGTGAATTCAAATTAACTAAAATGATAAAGGATGATTATTGCGAAAATAAGCACACACCCACATACATCGAATCTTTTTAGCGTTGGTAGATATAATTGTGGGTGCAAAGAAAGAATATGTAAATATTTATTGAAAAAGATTCGGTGGAGGACAATCTGAAACCTAGAAAAGATTGCTGATCTAATCCAAAAAAAATATAATAATAAGCGACAAGTGATTACTAACAAAATCACGTGTCAAAAGCTCAAATGTAATAAGAACGGTTATAAAACGGCGTAAAAATATGAAGCAATAAGAAGGAATGACAAAGATTTAGATCTGAAATCAAATCTCCCGTCAAGTCCACTCTTTTTGCTCTATAAATACATACAAAAAAGAATGAGAAAGGATTTTTAGCCATTCTCTCATTGGCTAGAGAAAACTAAAATTTAAATTTTACTAAATACAAAGAACACACAAAGATAAACAAGAGCATTAGAGTGCCTTTGCAAGTACATGCTCGGGTAAAATTTGAGGAGAGACATCGATAACAAGAAGGAATTCTATTCACAGAGAACAATTAGATATAATTCAAACCGTTTCTTCATTTATATTATATATAGGTTTATTGAAGGATCAAAGATCCTTCAATATATAATGCATTTGATGAAAATATCATTTGGGTGCAAGTGCAACAATGAGGTATCACGTAATCATGTATAGTTTTCATTAAATTTTTATATTAATTAAAAAGAATTTTGGAGTTAAAGAAACAACTGAAGTACGAGTAATTAAAATCACTTCCACTAATAAATCATTCTTTGATTCATGAAGTTGAGGACCTAATTCTCTTTGTGAGTGTATAAAAATTTTGTTTGTTTTTTTTTTTTTTTTTTGTTTTTTGGAATGGAATTCTTTTAATAGAAGAACATTTTTGAATTGGACTATGACTTTTATATATCAAAGTAGATTTCGTTCTCACAACCGTTAAGATTGTATTTCAACTGTTACCAAACATATTAAGACTTTTGTTAATTGTAGACGCTGTAGAAGTGCAATATATATTAAACAATAAGCTATAAGAAAGTGCTTCCTCCGTATGTAGTGTTTTGTTTCTCCTCAAGATTCCCTAACTTCCAAATTCCGACAAAATTTTGTCTTGCTGATGGAAATGCTTTTGAAAATTAGGTTAGTAGTTCATTGACAATTGGCAATTTATTGGGTTGGGCCGTATGCATTGATAGCGAGGAGAGGAAAACGATGAGAGACTTGGCGGAATGAAGGCCAATTAATTGAAAATTTAAGATGAGAGAGAAATTCACTATGGTGATCATTTCAACTTAATTAAATAAAAATCTTTGGACTTTTCAGTTGAAGATACTTTATCAGTGACGAGATATTTTGCTTAGAAGAGACTGCTTCTGATAACTCCAACGATATGTAAAATACAAGAATTTATTTTTCTATGGACTTATTTTCTAATTTAGCTCAAAGACCAACAGAAAACAAACCGAAATTAGTGGGGACTTAATTAATATTTTACTTAGGGTTGCAATGATATTTTACATCGACCACCAGGAGGGAGAGGGGAAAAAAAAAATCACCGGTGACTTCAGTCCCTACTGGTCTCTTCATGGTTCCGTGAACGTTTTTTCTTGTTAATTACTTAGAGGTGCCCGTCCCTCTTTCCTTCAGACAGTTGTTTAGACACGTGTTATTTATTATAACCATAAATTGATGATCTCAAAAATCTGCAATGCGTATGCTTTACTAACGTTCAGAACTTTTATAAATGATCCCCTTGAATTCCAGAAACCCTAAATTACACAAACCATGGCATTTCAGATTCATTCTCTCTCTTTCAGCTGTCTCAAAATGTAACTCATCACGTTTCTGTTTTTCTTTACAGCAAATCATTACGTGCTTCTTCAAAAGGGCTTGTTTTGCTTCTGCTTCTTCTGTGTGATTATTTATTAAGAGGAAACCGTGGCATGGAATGAGTGAGGTGCTGATCATTTTGCATTTATCATAATTCTCTCTCTCGATCTTGACATGTTTCATTTGTTGGTTTCTAGAAAACTAAACCCTGAATTTTGTCTAGAAGGTCACTCAAGTGGGTAATTTCCTGTGCAAATCAACCACATATATAGCTATTATGCCGTTGGTTTTTGCTATAGTAATTATTACAATAATAATGCCTTTTTCGGATTTCTTCGCCTGAAATAAAATCTATTTTAATCAAACAGTCCAAACTATGTAGTAAAATGGTTTTAATTAGCTCCATGAATGTATTTCTCTGAGTGCCAACAAGGACATGTCTAAATGCATAAGTAAAAGCAATGAGCTTGCAGGTAAGGATTTTAATTATTATGTCGAACTTTACACCGTTATTGTTTTTTTTTTTTTTTGTGGAAAAGGGTTTCCTTTAATAAAATTGGTTAACTAATTAGTTGTTTCGGATATTGATTGTAGATATGAAATATATCTTGTTGCTCCTCCCCTAAGTTGATTTGTGTAAATCTCCAACTGCTAATATTTGTTCAGAGCCTGACGCGCGACATTGACAAAGCCATGGACGCATAGGTGAGGCAATTAGAGTTATATAATGTCAGATCAGTTAATAACCAATTGCCAATTACTTCTACATCTCTGTGTTTTGACCTAATTAATTTCCAAATTAAGTCTTTAAAATTTTTAAAAATTATTGAAGAGTCGAAAACTTCTAATTAAGGTGAAAATTCTGTTAATGGGATGAACAAGAAGGAAGGTTTTCTAATATGGACAAAGATGCATTTCTTTTGTTACTTATCAATTGACACCAAACTTTGTGTCTTGATAGTGAAAGTTCTTAAGTCTTGTGTGTATTTAGTTACCAACTCAAATCAGTTAGCCCTATAAACTTCTATATCAGAACATGCATTCAAAGAAATGTTGTAAAGACCGGATTAAAAAAAAAATTGAATTTTAACTTATATTCTTCTATGGAGTAATTTTCAAATAGAATTATTTTGGTAAGACAGTTTCGATAGACCAAAGAACAATTGAATTTTAATTGAAAATTCTTCACTCAGTAGAGAACATTATAATTATCTTGGACAATCATGTAGCACACTTATTATTAAACCTACAATTCTTTCTAAACCCTAAAAATTTATTTCTAACATCTTTAACCAAACATGGTTTATGGTGACCCTCTAAAAAAATTAAAGTAAAATATTGTAAAGATGGCCGTACTTTTTCTTTTTGATTTTCAGGCAAAAAAATGAAAGAAGAAAAAAAGGAAGAAAGAAAGAAAGAACTGTAAAGAGAGAGGAAACTACAATTAAAATCAATCAACTATTGAAGCTGCATACAGCAGCACCAAGAATCTTCTAACATCGTCCTTCTTTTTCTTCGTCATCTTCTTCTTTTTTTGCTTTTTTTTTTCCTTTGATGAGATGGCCCTTTTTTTGAGTTGGGCTAAAAAATTCATGCTTCTGGGGGATGCAAGAATCAATATTGAGCATATTATTCAATATTTCTATTTTATATAACCCTCAACTAAGCGAGAAGATTTCGCATATTATTTAATAAACCAAAACTAATAATTAAGCTTTTGTATAGAATTTGTTTATAAATACTTCATTTGATTCCATTTATTGTAAGTATATGCTTAATCTCTAATTTTTTTTTTTTTTTGGGGCTGTGCCTGATAATTTTCTTGGTGTTTTGAGTAAAATAATTTAAATGATTTAGGTTGGGACTTTTTGATATTTTAAGAATTTTATAAAATAAATCTTAATTTTTTAAATTTAGAAGATGAGTAAAGGAGAGGAAAGGTTGGTTGTACATTTCTGGATGGGAGTAATGCCTCCTTGCCGATTACTTTTTCTCTCTCCTGAGGATGGAATGGAAATAAATGAGTGGTATACTTAAAATAATATTTAGAGTGCAAATAGCCCCACCCAAATAATAAATAGAGGAATTTTTTAATTAAAAAAATTTAGGTGGAACACTCTCAATAGACTATCCAATAAAATTGTTTCAAATTTTCTGTCTCGTTATTATAATTACTATTATTGGTCAATTTCAAAATGACTGAATATATTTTGGTTAGATTGTACTCGATGATACGAGGATTAAGTTTTGTGTATGTCCAATTTGAATCTCTCTCCTTTTGGAGATATGTACAAAATATGGGAATTCTCAGTTAATACTCCAGCATCGAAGGATTTTTCCATAAGTGCATTTACCTTCACATAATTGTTTTACAAGATGCCATGACATAAACTTCAGATGTCATTATCTAAATAAGAATGTGATAGCTCATTCTATATGCATATTCATTTAAGAAAACTGCTCAAATGTTAGCTTATGAGGGAGTTTGCCAAGCTTATGTCTTTGGTCCCAGAAGTATTCTTATCCAACAAATGGGATTGTCTTACTATAAATTTATCTTTAGCACTTCACAGGCTTGAGTAGACAGCACTCCTGAGGCAGCACTAATCTCTGTTTCTTTATCTCCATGGATGATATAGAACCTCCATTTGAAGAAACTTACCCAACCCTCTTCCATAACTCTACTGCAAGAGCAAACGATAAGACGCTTTTCGCAGTGGATAAGGAATGTGAGCTTCCTTTGATTGATCTTGCTCGCTTAAATTTCTGGAGCTTTGACCAATGGATAGAAGAGATGGCTGAAGCTGCTTCTCAATGGGGTTTCTTCCAAGTTATGAATCATGGAATCCCACAGAAAGTCTTCGAAAGCATGCGAAAGGAGCAGATGAAGATCTTTCATCAGCCTTTCCGCAAGAAGTCTGAACAAAATTTCATGAATTTATCAGCTGATAGTTATAGGTGGGGAAACCCTAAGGCTACTAGTTTGAGGCAGTTTCTATGGTCAGAAGCTTTTCACATTCCGGTTGCTGACATTTCAAAACTGGAGGATGAAAGCATTAACCCCAGGTATTTACTACAATACGTAATTACTATTTCCTTACATTAATAATTTTGCTTTATTTGATTAACTGTTCGATTAATTCATATCTTTAGACCCTCTAGGATTTATCAATTATGACGGTAATTTTTCTGTAGGGGAATTTACTCTTAACTCCCGTCTTAATATTTATTGTCACCAAACATTTTCTATAAAATGCAACTAACATGTCGGGCTGTTTCTGGTATTTACCACACTTGCTTATAAAAGTAAAAGTAACATTATTTTTTGTGTTAATCTAAATACTTTATTAAGGGTAAAAACTCAATTAATCCCTAAATTTTTTAGGTTAGTGCATCCTGTATTTTTTAAAATATCTCAAAGTATCCTTGCCCTTAAATTATTGACATCCCTGTAGTTACTTTTTGTTTCTTTTGTCTTACTTTTACAATATTAACCTCTTACAATAATGTTTCTTTTTTTTATGAAATTAATTAAAAAAATAAATTATCAATTTAAACCCAAAAATAAAATAAAAACAAAAAGAATATATATTAATTTTTGTGAAAGTTTATGTATGTCTAGCCAAAATTAATTGTAAAAAAATTAAATTACCATTTTTTTGGACATTAGTTAAAAAAATTAATATATTAACTCTTCAGCAGAGTGTTCCAAAAGAAGTAATATATATTCATTGTGTTTCTATTTTATTTTGAGATTAAATTAGTAATTAAATATTTATTAATGTCCAAAAAATTATTGTAAGAGGATAATATTGTAAAATCAAGCCAAAAACAACAAAAAGTAACGGCAAAGGTGCTAATAATTTAATGTCGAGGATGTTTTAAAATATTTTTTAAAATATAGGAACTAAACGGGTACTAACCTCAAAATATAAGGAATAAATGAGTTTTTACCGAATTTATCAAATACAAGATGAGAAGTACACAAGAAAGTAGGGAGAAGGATTGCACAGAGGAATAAAATTCTTTCCTAATATGAGTTCTACTAAGTTTTTAAAGATTTTCTCCCATGAAAAATGAAAAATAAAAGACCCAAAAAAAAAAGAAGAAGTAAGCTTTTGATTAATTCCAATGATCTTTGAATATAGCTTCTTGAATCTGTGAATATAATGCAACGTACGTGACCACTACTTCTACCACACCTTTGCAGTACAGTAGGAATAAAATGACCACACGTAAACACCCAATGTCAAATTTACTTTACTACTACTGATAAAGGTGTCTTTGGCTAATTAATCATTTAAATGAATTAGAGAAAATAATATTAATTGTTTCGATGCCTCTTACAGTCTTAAGGTTTTGGTCCCATAATCACATGTCGATGCCTCATACATACCTAAGTTTTGTCAAATCTCTTAAATGATTTGTTGCATGTTTGTAGTTATCTCCTTCCTTTTTTGTTGGTGATGACCCATGAGTTCTTTGTTTTGATTTGGACTCCTATCGAATTATGAGGATCACAAATGTTAGATATTCCATGTAGGACATAAAACTTGAATCTAGAGACCAGAGACACACAAAGTACTTAGCTTTGGTATTCATTTCAATCTTATCAAACCGCTAAATGGTATTGGTAACTTTCAAACCTTATCCAAGTCATGTCATGTGCATGCTTGACATTATGTGTACTTTTTCAATCATTTGCACACTCTCCTCAGCATTCCATCCCTCGATACTTTCACGAGATTATGTGTACTTTTTCAAGCATGCAATGCATGTCCAAGAGGCTTCGATACATTAAGATAAGATGAATTTATTTTGGCTGCGGTAGATTTTGGTAGTTTTGATTAAGGGAGTATGACACTTATATCTAACCCTCTTCAGCATATTTTTACCATCCACTTTGGATTTTTTAACAAATTGAAATAGCCCATGTTGTCTTTGTCGAAAGGGAAAATTTAACCTTTTAACATATATATATATATATATATTTTAATGTTTCAGCACCGAAGACGACATGGGTTTAAATTTATAAGGAACTCAAAAAGTAATATACTATACTTGTATTAGTTGGAACAGATTGTTTGAAGTACAAGTAATGTATAATCAATCATTATGAGCAGTGATATTCAGTTAAAAAAAGGTTGAAAAAAAGGGGGGTAAATTAGTGCTGGTTCACTCATAAATCGGCAGCAATTTGTCAATTTTTTTATCAGTGGTTTGTCCGCTCTTAGAGTCTCTTTAGCATTCTTCAGTGCTATTTGTCATGTGTTAGGTGTTGACTGAATTTGAACTATTACACAATTTGCTGTGTGTATGTGATATAATTTAGTTATGTTGAGATCTTATTGCCTACGTTCTTCACCATCTTCTTCAGATCAAGTATCGGATTGTTTGCAACCAAAGCTGCAAATCTGGCTGAGAGGTTGGCTGAGTATTTAGCTCATAACTTGAGGATCAAGTCATCTTACTTTCGAGACAATTGCCTGCCAAGCTCCAGTTACCTTCGAATGAACAGATATCCTCCATGCCCGCCATCATTCGAGGTGTTGGGCCTGATACCTCACACTGATAGCGATTTTCTCACCCTTCTATACCAAGACCACGTGGGAGGATTGCAGCTGAAGAAAGATGGACGATGGCTTAGTGTTAAACCTAATCCTGATGTTCTAATTGTCAACGTTGGTGACTTATTTCAGGTAATTAAATTATAATTTGGTACTTATTCGGAATTTAATTAATTATAAAAACATTTGTAATGCGGCGTGCATATAATTTATGATATCTTAGGCATTGAGCAACGGAGTGTACAAGAGCGTTGAACACCGGGTGGTTTCGCATCCAAAAGTTGAAAGATATTCAGTGGCATATTTTTATTGTCCCTCATATGAAGCTGTGATTGAGAGTACTGAGAACATCATCAAGCCAGCAATCTATAGAAAATTTAGTTTCAGAGAATATAAACAACAAATCCAAGAGGATGTTCGAGCTACAGGCAACAAAGTAGGCCTCTCAAGGTTTCTCTTATAATCAAAACATATTTAATTTGCACTTTGTCAAAGATTTAAGAGGCTTATAGGTAAAATTAAGAATGTAAGAATGTAAAGTAACGGAGTATTGTAGTCATAAAAAAATTCTGGTCCTAATTTAGGTTAATTATAAATAAAAATAAACTCCACGTTATAATAATTTATAATTTTTCTAGTTCTTGTTTTAAAGAAGTTGTCTCTAAATAGTAATAATTATCTGTATATTACAAAAAATATAGAGTGATGATAGATTTACAAGCTCTTATATGAATTAATGTGACCTAAATTCATTAGTTGGATGAAAATACAAAATAATAAAAATAAATCGTGTAAGCCAAAAACTATTTGATCTAACCAATTGAATTATACTTTGTATAAAATGAATTTGTACAAAAGTTTTTAGCTCTATCATTACTAAAATATATACACTTTTACATTAACTTATAGGTACATAATCACTTGCTATCATGGACACCTTCTTGTTCTTGTTGATGTCAAAATATTTCTACCTTATCTACTAGTTAATTTAATGTAGCAAATACTTTACTTCTATATCACTTGCACTGAGATTAACCATGTCATCGTGTAAGCCAAGAACTATTTGATCTAACCAATTGAATTATACTTTGAATAAAATAAATTTATACAAAAGTTTATAACTCTATCATTACTAAAATATATACGCTTTTACATTAACTTATAGGTACATAATCACTTGCTATCATGGACACCTTCTTGTTGACGTCAAAATATTTCTATCTTATCTACTAGTTAATTTAATGTAGCAAATACTTTATCTCTATATCACTTGCACTAAGATTAACCATGTCAAAAAAAAAAAGCTGTCATTACACTTCTATTAAGTTATAACTTCCTCATTGTAATAAATTAATTTGGTCCCAATATTATGACTATAGAGAGGTTTTACTGTAGAAAATATGATTTTGAAGGAAATAAATCATGAAACTATGAAAATGTTGTTAACTGTTACCATAAGCCATTTGGTAACTTTCTAATACTAATGACAATTTTGTAATACAATGACATATTTTCCTTTCAATTAGACCAATAGTAACATTTTTTTTTTTTGGTAATAGGTTCAAGTAGTAATAACATTTTAGCCTCCTAAAAATTTTAATTTATTCAGTACATATATAGTTTAAACATTTATAAATTAAGTCTCCAATTGTAATTAAAGAAGAGAAAAAAGTATTGAAGAATCAGCATCCTCTCGTAATCTGATCATCTCCTGAGCAATTTTCATTCACGTTATTGGTGGTTAATAAATTGAAAAAATAAAGATAGTTAAATACTAAATATACACTAGCAATAAAAAAAATAGGTGGCACAATATATTTAAAAGATTAGGAGAGCTTAGACCAAAGGGTAATTTTATCCTACAGCACTAGTCTAGCCCACACTTATGTCCTTCTATATGCCAGCAATTTAACTCTTCTCCTATACTATGTCGTTCTTTTCTATGGATGGTATTATGGTAATTTTATTCTTTTGAAATTATTAAAATCTACAAATACATTATAATCTAGAATCAATTGAAAGTCAATACATATATTTTATAGTATAATTCAAAAATCTACAATAATAATTTTAAAATTTAATCCTATAAATATATAAAGAGCTCTAATTTGATTAAAATTAGAGAAAATATGACTCGTGAGAGTTTGAACCCACCATATATATTCAAGAATGTGGATTACCACTTAATTAAAAACCTAATGGCACACGGATGGTAATTCAATTGAAAACTTGGTTTAATTTCAATTATTATTGTTGTTGTAAAGAAGTTGACCTAATATGAATCTAGGTCATGACTCATGCATTTGTATTTTCTTAAGGATAAGCTTCATTACATTTTCCCTACCTTATATTGACTTTTTTTCCTTTTTTTTTTAAATAATATTTCCCTCACTCCAACGAGGTTTCTTTAAAAACAAGAAAGGTCATGACTCAAGAGAGGACGAGTGGCTAACTATGCATGACGATCGATGTGATATATTAATCGGTATTATCACATATAGGCCCCTCTCTCCTCTTCCAACATTTGTTATCATTCAATGGGGTCTTACTCCTCAAAAAAAAAAAAAAAAAAAAAATGGGGTCCTACTCGACCAAACCCATGCGCTCGCGTTGGCGACGGCATGCGGGCACGGGATCGTGTTCTTTGTTGGGGACTCGCATGCTTTTCTCCCAAAAAAATTGGATAAAATAATAAAAGTAGATCTATATTTTTTTCTCTTAAAATAAATATTTGTCTAATGACAAAACGTAAACATTTAAAATTGAATGATAGAAGAAATATAAGTTTCTGAATGATGATGTTTTATTGAATTTAGTTTGAATTAAGAAAATTAGAATTTTAGACCCCCTTATATAACAATGCTGAATATCATTAATTTACCAAAATAGATAAATTCGAAATATTATTTTATAATTAAATTCTCCTAATCTAAGTAAGAAAAGTAAAATGAATGGTGTCCAAATATGATATTTAGAAAAAAATAAAAATCATAAATGAAACAGGAAAAATAAGAAAAATATATTAAAACTGAAAAAATAACTAAAAAAGAAGTGAAATTTTTAGATGGACAATGGGACAGAACGGCGCAAGCGATTCCAAGTATGGTTTGTCTCATTACAAATTTTTGAAATGATATATTATGAAATAGGACACCTGTAACCCCATTTATACCCTTTGAAAAGTACCCTACTCATAACATGCAATCATCCTACATCATCTATTTTTTATAATGATAATTATAAAATACCCATTATTATGATTTTAATATTTACAGTAGGTTCTCTTTTAAACTGGCATGTACCAATAGTATCTGTTTCATCCTTAGTACGTGGCATTTGGAACCTAAAGAAAATTCGAAGCTTAAAAAATTTGGAAGATTAGACTCATGTTCCATAAATATTTGGGAAAGAAAAAATAATAATTTGAATGTAATAACACAAATACACCTGGTTAACATTTGTTTACTTTAATTGTCTCACGTGACATCCTTCCTCATGTATCTCATGATACGTTTTAATAGAATGTAGACTACTTAGGTGCTTTATTTGATAAGTGTTAATAATTGTAATCTCTTTAGAAGTCTATAGTTTTACGTGATAAATACAATCATAGGATTAGATCAATCTGCACATTTTGTATTTATATCAAAAGGCTCGGCTTTACAACGATTATGCGTTGAATATGACTTTCTCTCAGAATGAGTGCTAACGATTCAATGAGAAGCTAACAATTAGAAAGGAGGGGAACAATTAGAAAGCTAACGATTCATAAGGAGGGAAAAAAAAAAATCAGCAGAACTCCCTCGTGTTTTAAAAATCCATCCAAATTAGAAAAAGCACTATAAATATAAGTATCTCTAATGCTGCTAAACTATTCATTAAAATTTTTGTTTCATTTTTGGGAACGTTGAAGTGTTGCCCTGTTCATTATTAATACCCAGAAAACACATACAAACTAGATCAGAAACGCATGGGCTAGTTTGTATTTTATTATCAAATTAATTCAATCATCAAAAAGTATTTGTTGAGTATTTGTCATTTCAGCAGGGGTGAACTGGCATTTGTCAAAAAAAAAAAAAACCTAAAGTCGATTGACAGTTATCACAACTGTCCAATTTCTATCCATTTATCCAAGGGCCCGTATCGATTTTGGTGCATGGTGCATGGTGCAGCTGCAGCTAATGCACCCTCGGGCGCTGGCGGAGCCATTAAGGTAGTGCCCCACTCAGTCCAAAAACTGTCTTCTTGTTCCGTTCATTTGATTTTTCTGACTATGCGATTGTCTTTTTCGGCAGCTCCCACCAATGTTGAACCGCTGGGAGCATGTTGATCTTGGTTCACGCGTACATGACCAGCATGGTTACGGGTGCACTGAGTGGCTAGCAAAATGTTCTGTACTGTATAGATTGCTAGCTAGCTTATTGTATGATATGATGTGATGAGATCACCACCAGATAAGCTACAGACTTAATTTGTTTTTGTTTTCTTTGTTGCCGACCACTGCCACGGTGAAAGAAGTAGTCTCATCAGTTGGCCAAGTGGCCCGAAACAAACACTGCTTATTTTTACGAATTTAATTGTAGCCATATGCCATTCTCTAAAAGACAAGTAGCCTCATCAGTCATCAGTTGCCAAGTGGCCGGAAACAAACACTGCTTACTTTTATGAATTAAGTGTAGCCATATGTCGTATTCAGGGCGGGGCTCAAGGGAAAATTGGGTCAAATTTAAGGGCTGAGCTATGTTACAAGTGTAGTACTTATTAAATTTACTTAGATCTATTATTACACCCTCCATCTAAATAAGTTTAATAATTTATTACAATTGTAGTATGGTATTACAGTTATAATATAGTCGGACCCCAAATTTAAGTTTTTATTTTTTTATTATATTTTAATGATTTAATGAATTTTAGTGGGTTTGGTTTATTTATTTTTTATTATCAGTAAAATTATAATATTATTTAATATATAAATTTTATACATTAATTGTGTAAGGATCAATATAGACATTTTACATTAACTTTTCATATTTTATTCAAAAACTATACACTTTTTAAAAATTCTACAGAGGCCATGGCATCCTCTAGTCTTATATGACCTTTGCCCCTGACTCGTAATATCCTAAAGCACTATGTTTTTCGATTCTCCCATAATCTAAACTTTTCTTTAATAAAATTCACTTGGAGTATTAATAGTTAATTAAATAAAAAATAGTTAAATCTTGTTCTTTAAGCCATTTTCTCTAAAGAACATATGATATAAGATCTTTAAAAGTTTGAAAAAAAACTCAAATTAAGAGTGTATCGTATTCTTTAATTTTTTTTCTCCATTTTTCTTTCTAATTAATTGAATTGGTGTGTTTTTGCTTTTTTTGGGGGGGGGGGGGGGTGTTTAATAATACATTTAAGAATAACAATTTTAACCCCAAGCTTGCAAATTCTCTCCTACCCACCCACTAGGGGTAATTTTACAGATAACGCGCAAATTTGATAATACAAACTAAAACTCATTGTGGGTAGTGGACGACTTTAGTAAAGAGAGGAGATGCGACGAAAGTATTCACTAACTCGCATTATTTTTTTACTTTTAAATTACTTACTATTCAGTAATAGTGAGGAAAATCAATTGATAGTTTGATGTTATCTTTTCATTCTATTATATGTTTTTGTTAATTAATTGATGTATCGTTGATTTCTTTTTCTTGCAATCGTAATTGGTTTGACTGATATTTATCTCTGAATAGCACATTCCAGTTCTTAAATCTGATCCTTCTTGATCTGCTTAGTTAACTCAGACTCAATACTGAGAGTAAGTCTTGCATTGCATGGCGAGATGCAGCTGAAATTGCAAAATTAAAGATCTTGTTAGTAAGTTATACATTCTTTGTAGAGGTACAAACATTTATTCACCAAGATTAATCAGCCCAAAGCATTTGATCTAGTATTGCATTCATGGTTTATCGGTCTTGTTTTAAGATGCGTGCACAAAAAATATATAAAGGAGCGATTCTTCTTCTATTAAGCGACTAATGGAGTTCATTGTACAAATTAGAAGGTAGATTGGCTGGGAAAATGGTGATAGGGATAAATGCAAGAAGATTTCTCAAGCTGTCAAGACAATACCAAACGTAAAATTCGTAAGTAATTTATCTTTCCTGGCGGCCAGCGGCCAGATTTTGAATATGCAATGGTACACGGTTTCAGGCTTCATTTGTAAAACCAGCGATGGAAAAGTTTTAAAGGGCTGATGAAAATAGGCTAAATTAGGCAAACATTTGAGCCCTCGGGATTTTGTTTTTCCGAGAGTTTTCCCTCACCATCATCACCAAATTGTCGTTATATAAGGGGATTGATTGATGCTTCCCCAACTCCATTAGAATTTAGAAGAAAATGCAGATAGATTTACACTGTTTAATTGAAACAAATCGAAACACCAACACACACATCAAACAAGAAATGGGCGATCAACCAATATAAGTACTGCACATTAAACATGTATTTATTCAAGAAAAAGATTCTTAGATATTATAATGGGACGTTAGTGGGACCATATCAATATCTTAGAAACAGAGTTCAACTACCACAACCAAAATAAACTTCAAATAGTTATTTAAGCCATTTCACCAATAGCAAGCAAACATTAACCAAGACAAACCGAAGCAAATAAGACACACACACACCCAGATGACCAAACTCAGAAACCTCCACGGAGACGGAGCACAAGATGCAGAGTGGACTCCTTCTGGATGTTGTAATCAGCAAGAGTCCTTCCATCCTCAAGTTGTTTTCCAGCAAAGATCAACCTCTGCTGGTCTGGGGGAATCCCCTCCTTATCCTGGATCTTAGCCTTCACATTGTCAATTGTGTCCGAACTCTCAACCTCCAATGTGATGGTTTTCCCAGTGAGTGTCTTCACAAAAATCTGCATACCACCACGGAGGCGAAGAACCAAGTGAAGAGTGGATTCTTTCTGGATGTTATAGTCTGCAAGAGTCCTTCCATCTTCAAGCTGCTTTCCAGCAAAAATGAGCCTCTGCTGATCTGGTGGGATACCCTCCTTGTCCTGAATTTTTGCTTTCACGTTGTCGATGGTGTCAGAACTTTCAACCTCAAGAGTAATTGTTTTTCCGGTGAGGGTTTTCACAAAGATCTGCATGCCACCACGGAGACGAAGCACCAAATGGAGGGTTGACTCCTTCTGGATGTTGTAGTCAGCAAGAGTACGACCATCTTCAAGTTGTTTGCCGGCAAAGATTAACCTCTGTTGATCAGGTGGGATGCCCTCCTTGTCCTGTATCTTGGCCTTGACATTGTCGATCGTGTCAGAGCTTTCAACCTCCAAAGTTATAGTCTTACCAGTCAGGGTTTTCACAAAAATCTGCATGCCACCCCTGAGACGGAGGACCAAATGAAGGGTTGATTCCTTCTGGATGTTGTAGTCTGCAAGTGTGCGTCCATCCTCTAGTTGTTTACCGGCAAAGATGAGCCTTTGCTGGTCTGGTGGGATCCCTTCCTTATCCTGAATTTTGGCTTTGACATTGTCAATGGTGTCGGAGCTTTCCACCTCAAGGGTGATAGTCTTTCCAGTGAGGGTCTTTACAAAGATCTGCATACCACCACGGAGACGGAGGACCAAGTGGAGGGTTGACTCCTTCTGGATGTTATAATCAGCAAGTGTGCGACCATCCTCGAGCTGTTTACCGGCAAAGATAAGCCTCTGTTGGTCTGGTGGGATCCCTTCCTTGTCTTGAATCTTGGCTTTCACATTGTCAATGGTGTCGGAGCTTTCCACCTCAAGAGTAATCGTCTTGCCAGTGAGGGTCTTTACAAAGATCTGCATACCACCCCTAAGTCGAAGGACCAAGTGGAGGGTTGATTCCTTCTGGATATTATAGTCAGCGAGTGTGCGACCATCCTCGAGCTGTTTACCAGCAAAGATAAGCCTCTGCTGATCTGGTGGGATCCCTTCCTTGTCCTGGATCTTGGCTTTTACATTATCAATGGTGTCGGAGCTTTCAACCTCAAGGGTTATTGTCTTGCCGGTGAGAGTTTTCACAAAGATTTGCATCTGCTGGACCAAAGAAACACCACATCAGAATAAATCCATACAAAACAATCAAAACAATCAAACCAAACAAACAATATTAACATAACCAACGACACAGAGTTGTGTTAGACGTAGTCACTACATAATTCAAAGACACTTTCGGGCAGGTCTCTCAAGGAAAAACTAACAGAAAATTTAGAAAAGTTGTAGATCTCTAGATAGATCAAAAAATAGAAAAGAGATTTTCAAGAACGATCAATCATAAGTAAAGATTTCGGCATACCTTTTTCTTTGTTAATTATTTTTTTTTCACAAGTCTCATAGAATTACAAGATACGCCTAAAATTAACACCAAAAAATTCAAAATTATCTCCGAAAGAGCACTATAACACCATTAAATCAAAACCCTAGATAGAATCAACGAGGCTGATTTGAGTGTTAAATCGCCATAATTATAACCTCAAACAACAAATAAGCGATCGCCTACAAAAGTTTACAGCTAATGAAAAGCTTATAAATAGCATATCACCATATCAAGATAAACAATAATAACTAAAAAAAAAAATCTACGAATTAATCGACAAAGCACGACATAATAGCAGCTAGAATAATCGGTAAAATAAATATTAATTTTAAAAAAAAACCAAAATGCTAAAGAGATGAATTATAATCATTATTACCTTGACAGAGAGAACAGAAGGAGGCCTTTTATCGAATTAAAGGTGAAGATAATCTGAGAAACGGTGGGGAGCCGAGGTTCGAGGTCCTCCATTTTATAGTCGTGATTGACAATTAAAATGACGAGATTGCCCAAATTCCATCCACCACATTGATGCCACGTCTTTAACATTCGGTGTCCCTTTCCTGGCCCACACGCCAATAGTAGTTTCGCAAAACCGTTGGCTGATCGGAAGAGGCGGATATCTTTCAGATTTTAGGATATTGTTTAGCATTCAAGTCACGCGCTTCGATACGAGTGTGCCACACCTCACACGGTAGCTCATCATTCTAATTTTCTATTTGTATATTTGTGGATTATTTTTAACGATTTAAAGTTATCTTAAAAAAAATGTTAAATAAGTTTTTCTGAGAAGAACATCTGCGAAAATTTAAAGATTCCTATAACAGCATTTCTGATAATAAAATCCAAATTTTTTTTTCAATTTGTAATTTTAAGTTTTTGAGCTGGATGAAAGTGAAAACTACTCAACCAAAATTATAAGAATCACTCTAGTAGCGTAATTGAATTAATCATAAATAAATATAGTGATTTAGGAATAAGAGGGAAATTTTACAATCACTAAAAAAATATAAAATTGAAAACTCTCAATTAGGTTGATAATCCGTGTTGATAATTTATGACAATTTTCAATAAAAGTATCATGGAGATTTATTGATAAAGCCAAAAAAAAAAAAAAAAAATAGAGTTAAGAATATTTAATCAAGCTACTAACTTCAATAATATCATGCTAGGTTAGTTAGTTGGTAAAAGTGATTAATTTTTTAATATTCCAGTATCTTTTTTTTTTTTTAACATAGAAAATAAAATGATTGCCGTACTCCAAATTCATAACTCATACAACACACACTCTACACACAATACACTACTCAATCAAATTACCATAGTCCATTACAACAAATCAAGGGTGGCTTTAACTATAGGCAAACAAGGCGATTGCCTAAATCCCTATATTTTTTTAAGGCTTCATTTTTTTTCGTATTTTTGAATAATTCTTTAATTAATAAAGATCTTTTTTTTTTAATTATGTATTGTAGAAAAGCCTATTAGACATCTTTATAATTAAGAGTTATACCACAATTAAGAATTTTTTTTTATAGAAAATCAATATTTGGTAACCTTAATGTTCAAGAGATATAATTAATAAAATTGTTTAGTCATTAATTCATTCATTATTAGTTTTTCCAAAAAAAAAATTTACCTTTTAAGTTTCCTAAAAAAAATAAATTCTTTAACTTTTAATATTCCTTTTAATTTCCATTAAAACCTTGTAATATAAAAAATCAATAGATAAATAGATTTCTTGCTCTCTTTTTTTACAAAGAGAATTATTACATTCATTGATTCATTTAAAAAAGAAAAAAATTAGTTTCTTAAAATATGAAGTGCATATCTATTATTTGATAATCAATTCATCATCTCAACTTTTTGCTAAATATTCTACTTAAAAATAATATTGTTTTTATTTATTTGTTGTTTATTTTTGTTATAATTTTAATAGAAGTAAAAAAGATATCTTCTTGGTGTTTTTTTAGGTTTGGTTTTTGAAAATTTTTAAGATCTTTTTTATTACTATTAAAATTCAAGAGTTAAAAGTTGAATGAATTTTTTAGTCTTTTATATTTCTTCGAGTATTAAACTTACAAAATAAAAAAGGCCCCACAAAAAAATTTTACCTAAGGCCCCATATATTCTAAAACCGGCCTTGCAACAAATAATCATTAAATTACTTTATTATATTGTGATAGGAGAAAAAATTGTGCAAACGAAGTATCAATAAAGGATATTTCCTACTCTATATACTAACAATAAATTCAATTTTTATTTGAGATGGCACTTAGCTATTTTAACTACCCTCCACGTAAAATTTGGATGTGCTAATTAATATATTAATTAAATTACTGCTGTGATCGATCTGCAGATAACAAAAGTTAAACCTCATGACCACTTTATATGATTAGAGAAAACAAGCCATAGATTAAAGAGCATATAAACACAACTCAAACAAAAAATTGAAAAAGGAAAATAAACTCCACCGAAGATAAAGGGGAAAGTTGGACTCAAATTAAAGCAACTAAATTATAAGCTTATAATCTAATTAATCAAATTCTCATTTCTTGCTTATAATTGAAGCAACTAGATTATCACTTTCTTCATGTATATATTAGCTGTTATTACATTAACGTATTAGCTGCATATCCGTGGCTGTGAACTCAATTAAAAATTAATACGTGGCTTATTGCGTGATTTATAAATTACTCTTTCATGATTTATAAATTAAAGTAGTAATAACATTTTAGCCTCCTAACAATTTTAATTTATTCAATACATAAATAGTTTAAACATTTATAAATTAAGTTTCAAACTCTAATTAAAGAAGAAAAAAATATTGAAGAATCAGCATCCTCTCCTAATCTAATCATCTCTTGAGCAATTTTCATTCACGTTATTGGTGGTTAATAAATTGAAAAAATAAAGATGGTAAAATAGTAAATATAAAGGTGGTAAAATACTAAATATACACTAGCAATAAAAGATAGGTGGCAAAATATATCTAAAAAATTAGGAGAGCTTAGACAGAGGGGTAATTTTATCCTACAACACTAGTCTAGCCCACCATTAGTCTTTCTATATGCTAGCAATTTGACTCTTCTCCTATACTCTATGTCGTTCTTTTCTATGGATGATATTATGGTAATTTTATTCTTTTGAAACTATTAAAATCTACAAATACATTATAATCTGGAATCAATTGAATGTTAATATATATATATTTCATAGTATACTTCAAAAATCTACAATAATAATTTTAAAATTTAATCGTACAAATATGTAAAGAGGTGTTTAATTTTATTAAAATTTGAGACAATATGACTCGTGAGAGCTTGAAACTATGATATGTATTCAAGGATGTGGATTACCATTGAATTAAAAACCTAATAGCACACGGATGGTAATTCAATTGAAAACTTGGTTTAATTTCAATTATTATTATTGTTGTAAAGAAATTGACCTAATATGAATCTAGGTCATGACTGATGCATTTGTATTTTCTTAAGGATAGGCTTCATTACATTTTCCCTACCTTATATTGACTTTTTTTTTTATTTAAATAATATTTCCCTCACTCCAACGAGGTTTCTTTAAAAACAAGAAAGCTCATGACTACGAGTGGCCAACTATGCATGATGATTGATGTGATATATTAATCGGTATTATCACCTATAGGCCCCTCTCTCCTCTTCCAACATTTGTTATCATTCAATGGGGTCTTACTCTCTTTTTTCTTTTAATTCTGTTATACACAAATTATTACTGATATTATATCAACATTATAATTATAATATTTATAATCGTATAAAAAATAACTGGGACCACCGCCTTACATTAACACATTGAAGTATTTGCCCAAATACTTTAAACTCTCTCTAATATTCGAGAGGTGCCTATTCCACTCACATTTTGTAAGGGAGAGATTGTCTCCACTCAATTAATTGATAATTGAGGTAGAACTGAAACTAATCTCCATAATACTCTTATGGAGACTCGAACCCTTGCACTCAACATTGTAAGTGCAAGACTTCTCCCATTGGACCAAAGGCCCATTGGTCATGGGGTCTTACTCGACCAAACCAATGTGCTCACGTTGGCGACGACATGCGGGCACGGGATCGTGTTCTTTGTTGGGGACTCCTATGCTTTTCTCACGATAAAAAATTGGATAAAATACTAAAAGTAGATATATATATATATTTTTCTCTAATATAAGTAAAATAAATATTTATCTAATGACAAAACGGAAACGTTTAAAATTGAATGATAGAAAAAATATAAGTTTTTTGATAATGATGTTTTATTGAATTTAGTTTGAATTAACAAAACTAGAGTTTTAGACCCCTTATATAATAATACTAAATATCACAAATTTACCAAAATAGGAAAATTCAGAATATTATTTCATAATTAAATTCTCCTAGTCTAAGTAAGAAAAGCAAAATGAAGGGTGTCCAAATTCGATATCTAGAAAAAAAAATCCTAAAACAAACAAGAAAAAAAATTAAAACTGAAAAATGACTAGAAAATAAGTGGAATTTTTTGGCTGGACAATAGGGTAAGAATGGCGCAAGCGATTATAGATTTGGTTCGTCTCATCACAAGTTTCAAAATAGCATGTTATACATAATAAAAAGGATATCTGTGATTCAAGTTATGCCATTCGGAAAGTATCTTACTCGTAACAACAACCATCCTACATTATCTAGTTTTTATAAAGATAATTAGAAAATACCCACTTTTATGATTTTAATATTTACAGTAGGTTTTAAAATGGCATTTAGCAATAGTATCTCTTTCATCCATAGTACATGGCATTTGAAGCCAAAAGAAAATTCCAAACTTAAAAAATTTGGAAGATTAAACTCATGTTCCTTAAATCTTTGGGAAAGAAAAAGAAAATAATTTGAATGTAATAACACAACTACATCTGGTTAACAATCGTTTGCTTCAATTATCTCAGATGACATCCTTCGTCATGTATGTCATGATACGTTTTAATAGATTGTAGAACACTTAAGTGCTTTTATCTAATTATAATCTCTTTAGAAGTTCATAGTTTTATGTGATAAACACAATAATAGGATTGGAGCAATCTGCACATTTTGTATTTATATCAAAAGGCCCGGCTTTACAACGATTATAAGTTGAATGCAACTTTCTCTCAGAATGAGTGATAATGATTCAATGAGAAGCTAACAATTCATAAAAAGAAGAAAAAAAAATCAGCACAACTCCCTAGTGTTTTAAAAATCCATCCAAATTAGAAAAAGTACTGTAAATATTAATATCTCTAATGCCGCTAAAATATTCATTAAAATTTTTGTTTCATTTTTGAGAATGTTGAAGTGTTGCCTATTCATTATTAATACTGTTTTCAACTGATTTTGGGGTAGGAAAAGCCAAAATCTATCTTGAACAATGAATTTATATTTTTGGGGGAGATGGGGTACCTCACTAGTATATTGTGTGTGGTGCGGTGTATCTGAAATTCGGGGGAGGTGAGAAAGAGAGAGAGAGAGTGGTAACAATGGTGGAAGGTCAGAAACAAGAGAGGTGTCCTTCCAAAATGAGCTTCACGCCTGCAAAACAGTGAAATGGAGGTTAGAGGTGAAGCCGGGGTACCCCGGCGTTCACACTCCGACGCTCAAGTTAGCAAACTCAAGCTTTTATGGCAAAGAGAGCTAGCTAGCCCTCTGTAAATTAGGGTTTTTTGTTGAAGAAAACTTCTTTTTCGGAGTGTGAGTGTTTTTAGGTCAATCAGAGCCTGGTGGAGAGTGAAACCTAGGCGCCTTTATATATGGAGTACCTTAGCTGCCACGTGGCGTACTCCTTTTTGGCTAACGTCCTTTTACCTCTTTATAATTTTTTGGGTCGTTATCTGCATGTTCGCGGCGTATCTTATCTTTTGGAAACGTGGCGCGTGCTAGAGAGTGGTCCGGGGTACCTCTGCAGTAGCTGTCGAGTAGGCGGCTGGGGACCACTGTCCTTGGGACAGTGTCCTTCACTTTTAGCAGAGGTAGCTGGCGGTTGTCCCCCCCTTTTGATACGACGTTCTTGATTCCTAATTCTGACAAAATCAAATAATATCTTTTAGGAGGCGGAGACGTTTCTCATGGTGGATATTTTCGGTGGATTCTCTTACATCCGCTTTGCCGGGTACCTCGAGTTACGTGGGGTACCCCCTATTACGCGGGGTACCCTTATTTGTATGGGGTACCTCATATTATATGGGGTATCTCTATTTGTGTGGGACACCTCTAATTGTACAGGGTACCTCTATTTATACATGGTACCTCAAGTCATGCCGGGCATCTCGGATTATACAGGGTACCTCCGATTGTGCTGAAATCATTCCATTGGCTGACACGTGGCGCTCTATTACCTTTCCTATTTTCCCTCAAACAAATACCCAGAGAAAACACGTACAAACTACATCAGAAACACATGGGCTAATCTGTATTTTATCATCAAATTAATTTAATCATCAAGAAGTTTATGTTGAGTATTTGTCATTTGAGCAGGGGTGGACTGGCATTTTTCAAAAACTATGGGTGTTGGTTAAGAATAACCTAAAGTCGACTGACAGTTGTCACAACTGTCCAATTTCTATCCATTTATCCAAGGGCCCGTATCGATTTTGGTGCATGGTGCAGCTGCAGCTAATGCACCCTCGGGCGGTGGCGGAGCCATTAAGGTAGTGCCCCACTCAGTCCAAAAAATTGTCTTCTTGCTCCGTTCATTTGATTTTTCTGACTATGCGATTGTCTTTTTAGACAGCTCCCACCAATGTTGAACTGCTGGGGGCATGTTGATTTTAGTTCACATGTACATGATGCAATGAGTGGCTAGCAAAATGTTGTCCACTGTATAGATTGCTAGCTAGCATATTGTATGAATGATGTGATGAGATCGCCACCAGATAGGCGACGGACTTAATTTGTTTTTGTTCTTGTTTTTGTTCTCTTTGTTGCCGACGGCGGCCACGGTGAAAGAAGGAGCCTCCTCAGTTGTTCAAGTGGCCAGAAACAAACACTACTTATTTAATTATACCCATATGCCATTCTATTTCTCTAAAAGACAAGTAGCCTCATCAGTCATCAGTTGCCAAGTGGCCGCAAACAAACACTGCTTACCTTTACGAATTAATAAGAGTAGTGAAATGGCGTAATATCCTAAACCACTATATTTTTCGAATCATAATTATCTCGTAATCCAAAATTCTCTTTCTCTTTAATAAAATTCACTTGAGTTATTGATAGTTAATTAAGTAAAAAATAATAATAATAGTTAAATCTTGTTCTTTAAGTCACTTAGCCAGACATTATCTCTAAATAACATGTGATATAAATTTTTTTTTTAAAAAAAAAACTCACATTAAAAAATAATCATAATCTTTATTTTTTTCGACTAATTAAATTGATGGTTTTTTTAGGTTAATAATACATTTAAAAATAATAATTTTACCCCCCAAACTTGCAAATTCTCTCCTACCGGCCCACTAAGAGTAATTTAACAAATAATGGGCAAATTTGATAATACAAGCTAAAACTCATTATGGGCAGTGGATTACTTTAGTAAAGAGAGGAGATGCAATAATTACTTGTGCAAGTATTGACTAACTCGCATTATTTTTTTACTTTTAAACTACTTTTTTTTTTGAAGAGTAATATTCAATAATAGTGAGGAAAATTAATTGATAACTTGATGATATCTTTTCATTCTATTATATGTTTGTTAATTAATTGATGTATCGTTGATTTCTTTTTCTTACAATCGTAATTGGTTTGACTGATATTTATCTCTGAATAGCACATTCCAGTTCCTAAATCTGATACTTCTTGATCTGCTTAGTTAACTCAGACTCAATACTGAGAGTAAGTCTTGCATTGCATGGCGAGATGCAGCTGAAATTGCAAAATTAAAGATCTTGTTAGTAAGTTATACATTCTTTGTAGAGGTACAAACATTTATTCACCAAGATTAATCAGCCCAAAGCATTTGATCTAGTATTGCATTCATGGTTTATCGGTCTTGTTTATTTTTAGTTTTTAAATGGATCAAACACACTCGTTTTACAATTACAGTAAATCCCTCGCATAAGGAAACCCACAACATTGACGAAGAGAAGCGGAAGCCGCATCTCCTCCAACAATCATCCTACTGAAAATCAACCACCAAGAGAAGCCGAAGCTGCATCTCCTTGAACGACCATCCTACTTAAAATCCACCACCGAATTTTCTACAATCTAGGCTTCATTTGATGCAGATGAACTTGCAAATCAAAGTGGCGCAAGCTGTTCACTTCTTGAATGACAAGACCGAATCATGTAAGCGGGTGGCAGCAAATAAGTGGCTCGTTCGGTTTCAGCAAACCAACTCATTGCTGGCCGATTTCGAAGTCGAGTTCTTGGCTGCTCAGATTCTTATGTTGCGATCATGTGCACCCATTTGTGAGGTCTTGCCTTGAACTGTTTATTGAAGTTGATTTAATGGACAGCTTTAGGAACCCATATGTCAAATACCCGAGAAGCTGAAGCATTCGCTCTTTTATCTGAGGAAGGAATTGCTAATTAGAAGGATAATCTTATTTCACATATGCATGATATCCCAGTGTTAGGGAGTATGGATGCTTTTTTCTTACTTGTGAGTATTTTGGGAGGGCAAACATGTTTTTTCTTACATGTGAAAGCCACTCCATACCAGAGCTAGACCTTGCCTTCAAGCAACAATTGATATCAAAATAATGTTGTGCTTCTTTTTTTCTTTTTTTTTTTTTGATAAACATATTATTCTTCACTGGCTTGGCTTCAATCTGTGTTCATCAAGTCAGAGGTATAAATCCTCTGTCCAAGAATGACATGATTAATAAAGAATGACAAATTAAATTAGTATGTACAACAAACTCATGGAATTGAATTTCTGCATGAGAAAGAGAAGCCATGAAAGCAAAGATGAACAAGACACCAAGTAACAAGCAAGAGCTCCATGGCTTGACTGTAATTAGTTTAAGAATCCCCATTTGCTGTGTTCAGTAAAGTCTTAGGTGATGCTGTGAGCGTGTATTAGACTAATAAAAAGCGGTAAAGGACAGCAGTTAGCTTCATATATATATATTTTCATTTTTCTTCAATTTTCGTAAGTGGAAACAAAAGAATATTAAGTTTTAGCTACGAAACTAGGTTATAAGTCAATAGTGACAAAAATTTCCTCAGATTAAAGGACAGCACTTAAACCAACAATAAGGGAAATTGGTTGACCCACTAATACCATCAATTAACCATTGCTTGATCCAAATATTGTACATAGTTCAGCAAAAACGATGGTGACGATCAATCATAAGTAAAGATTTGGGCATATCCTTTTCTTTTCTCTTTTTTATTTTAAATTAATTTTTTCCACAAATCTTATAGAATTGCAAGATATGCCTATAATTAACACCAAAAAATTCAAAACTATCTCCGGGAGAGCACTATAACACCATCAAATCAAAATCCTAAATAGAATCAACGAGGCTGACTTGAGTGTTAAATCGCCATCATTATAACCTCAAACAACTAATAAGCTATCGCCTAAAAAAAATTACAGCTAATGAAAAGCTTATAAATAGCAAGCATATCACCATGTCAAGATAAACCATAATAATTAAAAAAATCCAGTTTACGAATTAATCGACATAGCACGGCATCGTAGCAGCTAGATTAATCGTAAAAATAAATATTAATTTAAAAAAAAAGCTAAAGGGAGCAATTATAATCATTATTAACTAGACAGAGATTAGGAGGCCTTTTATCGAAGAAAAATGCTAAGCACAGATAAAAGATAAGAGAAAAAGAAGAAAAGAAAGGAGAGAGTGGATGGGTAGAGAGACCAAATTTCTCTCTTCTCTCATGTTTTTCTCTCATCTTTACCTGTGCCAAGCACTACTCTTATGGAATTGAAGGTGAAGATTACTGTGAGAAATGGCGCGGAGTCATACCCTCGTTTTATAGTGGAGATTGACAATTAAAATGACAAGATTGCCCAAATTCCATCCAGTACGATGATGCCACGTCTTTAATATTTGGTGTCCCCTTCCTGACCCACACGCTGACATAGGGATGGCAATGGGCACCGCCCGCAGCGGGTTTGTCATTACCAAACCCAAACCCGCACAAAATTTAAATTACCAAATCCACCCGCAACCCGCAGCGGGTTTTAATTTTTTAAAAAAAACCCACCCGCAGCGGGTTTTAACAATTAGCAAACCCGCAATGGTATCCGGCAGATTTTTTGCGGGTTTCCGTATTTAAAATCACAAATATTTAATATATAAATTTATAATAATAACCTCAAGTTCCATATAACATATTCAATTTTATATTTAAACAATGTAAATGAAAAATTAAAATTTCCACATCAATTCAACACAAATTCTCAAATTTAAGTATAAATTATACAAATCTATTTAAAAAAAAAAAACTAATATCTAAAAATAATAATTACATTTCATATTATCATTTAAAACAAGATCAAAGAGAATATATTTATTTTATTCACCACCATAAGCACCCATCTAACACAATGCCTAAAATAATAATTAAGATTAATATTTTCAAATACTAATTCGAAGGGAAATGCCTTTAGTTTTCTTTAGGTTATGACTTTAGAATAAGAGATGAGCCATATACACACATACACAACTTTGAGCCTTTTGCTATTTGGTAATTTGATTAATTACATTATTTTCTTTATATATTTTTATATTTAAATTAAATTAAAAATATTTGAAAAAAATTATTGCGGGTTTGGTGGATATCCATGCGGGTATCCACCGGGTATAAGGTTAATACCAAACCCACCCGCATCCATATGCGGGTTTTAATTTATAATACTAAACCCGCCCGCAACGGATAAAATTACCCGCAACGGGCGGGTTTTGGCGGGTGGGTTTGGGCGGGTTTGCGGGTACAATTGCCATCCCTACGCTGACATTAGTTTGGCAAATCTGTCCGCTTGCTTTATTTTATTTTATTTTTGTCCTTTTGCTTTTTTTTTTATAATAATAATACTAATAATAATAATAATATTTTTTTTTCCTTTCGCTTTTGCTTTTGTTTTATAATAATAATAATAATAATAATATAACTTTTTAATTTAATATAATATTATATAATTTTTATTTTTACATTATTATTTATTAATAAATTTATAATTTATTATAACTAATAATAAATAATATGAATAAATATGAATAATATTAATTTAAAATAAATAATAATATAAAATATTATTACAATTTAAATATATTAATATAATATAAAAATATTAATACAATATAATATATTATATTAAATCTTACATCAGTGACAAGAGCATAATACAATACACCAATATTAAAATAATACAATACAATATAATATAATACCGTGTGCCAAACGCACCATTAGGGTATTGTTAAGCATTCATGTCACTCGTGTACAAGTGTGCCACACCTCACATGCTAGCTCATCATTCTAATTTTCTATTTGTATATTTAAGGATTATTTTTAAAGATTTAAAGTTATTTAAAAAATATTAAATAAGTTATTCTGAAAAGAAAATCTGTGAAAATTTAAAGATTCCTATAACGACATTTTTTAAAATAAAGTCCAAAATTTTTTTAAATGTGTAATTTTAAGTTTTTGAGTTGGATGAATGTGAAAACTACTCATCCAAAATTATAAGAATCACTATGGTAATGTAATTGAATTAATCATAAATAAAATAGTGATTCAAGAATAAGAGGGAAATTTTGCAATCACAAAAAGAATATAAAATTGATAATTCTCAATTAGATTGATAATCCATGTTGATAATTTATGACAATTTTCAATAATTTATGATTTTTTTTAATATTCAAGTATCTATTTTTTTTAACATAAAAAATAAAATGCATTACAGTACTCTAAGGCAGTGTTTATTTTCTGGAGTGGGAGTGTAGAGTGTGGATTCCTCCCACTCCAGTATTTACTTAGCTTAAAAAAGAAGGGAGTGTGAGTGGGAATCCATGGGTCCCACCCAATTTTGGAGTGGGGAGTGGGATTCCCACTCCCATGGGGAGGTGGGAGTGGGAATCCACTCCCCCCTCTTCCCATTTTATCCTTATAAAAATAAATAAATAAATAATATTTAATAAAATAAATAATATCATATTTATTAAAAATAATAATAATATCATATTTATTAAAAATAATAATTATATCATATTTATTTTATTAAATTTAATAAAATAAATTAATATTATATTTAAATTAATAATATTAAACATTAATTTTAATAAACATTAATTATTTATTTAATTAATAATAATAAATATTTTATTCTAAAAAAATATTAATTTTGTACTATATTATCAATAATAATATTTCATTTGTGTTGCTATTATTAATAATTTTTATTCACATAATTTAAATTAAAATTAATAAAAAATTATTATTTACATAATTAAGAATATTAGTAATTATTATTAATTTATAAATATAATAAAATATTTATTTTATTTTCCAAATATATTTTTTATTAATTTTTTAATTACAAATTATAATTCTCTACATAAGGATAAATTGTAATTTAAAACAATTTACTCTCAATCCAAGACAAAGTAAACAAATAATTAGGATTCTGATTGACAATCCATATTTTCATTTAGTCTAAGTAAACACCCTACTCCCACTCTCACTCCACACTCCTAATCCAAGGATTCCCACTTCTCAGGATTCTCACTCCAATCTAAAAAATAAACGCAGCATAAACTCATAACTCCTACAACACGTAGTACACACACAGTGCACTATTCAATCAGAATTATCATAGTCCATTACAAAAAATAATCAGTTAAATTATTTTATTATATCGATGTGCTATGAGGAAAAATTGTGCAAATAAAGTATCAATAAAGGATATTTCCTACTCTATATACAAACAATAAATTCAATTTTTAGTATCAATAAATTGAATTTTTATGATTGTCTTCGCTCTCCTTGCCAAAATCAAAATGTTCCATGCTTCATTCATGAGCGTGGGTTTGTTTTTCTTGATAATGTGGGTGTGGTTGGTCTCCATTATTTCCGCCGTTGTTTCTCCGTCAACAGACGGAGTCTACCAACCCATTAGCCTAATTATACTTCTGCCATCACCCACTTTGACAATTAATTAATTATTTAAATTCGTCCTTTCTTTTTTCTTATTCAAAAATTAATTTATTATTCGACTTATGATGATTTTGATCTAATGATTTAAAAATGTGTTTGCCTAAAAAAAAATAAGAACGCCCACATTGGATATATATATATACACACACACATATATGTATATATGTATATGGTGATGATCAAACTCAGTTTTTAGTTCACTTTGCAGAGATCTCATAGTGGCTCCTGTTGGTCGTGGATCAGATGACTCAATCTTGGCCAACGTAGGACTATGGCAACCGTTTGATTTAATTCTTCTTACCATCTGTAAATTTATTTTTATTTTTATTTTTCAAAAATAATTGTGTTGAATTGAAAAACTGTCTGTATTTTAAAATTCAAATTTCTGCAGCATGTTGGGCTTTTTAACATTAACTTGCGGCGCCACACTGCATCAGCTGCTTACGGATGAGGAAGTTAACAAACAACTAGATCAACTGGATGCATACTCATTTTCATTTAATATTTTTTGATAATTTTAATTTAGGTCCTACGTTATATTAAAGCGTTGTACCTTTAAAGACACAATTGATGTAAAAAAATAATAATTATAAATAAAAGTTGACAATGTTTAATAAGCATAAAATTTAAATAATATTTTTAATAAAATAATAAAGATATTATAAGTTTTTATTATACAAGTTTCGACTCAAATTAACTCTACCTTTCAAGTCACAATAGCAAGTATACATTAACTAAATATTTTAGTATTATAACTTAAAAGTTACAACTACTTAATATCAATATCAAATGTCAGGACTTTAAAGTGAATGATTAGGGATAAATGAAACATGTAACGTTTCAAGGAATTCATTTGTTGAAACTATTTTTAACTTCTAAGTTATAATAGTAAATGTTAACCAAATATTTTAGTGTTATAGTTTAAATAGTACAGCGGGCTAACTTCAATACTAAATGAAATCTTAAAGTGAATGATTAGGGACAAATGAAGCATGTAGCGCTGAGAGGAATTTTCTTTTGCAAAAGTCATTTTGTGCTTTATTTTTTTAATTTTTTTTTTAAAAAGGAAGAAAAGATCGTAAAGCTGAATACATTCTGCAAGTTAGCATTGAGAATCTTTGACAAGCTCTATTATGGAATTGAAGTTCAAATTTTTATGAATAGATAACTTATATTGAAATTGGTACTAGACCAGAATTTGATTGAGTCCTTATGATTATACGATTGCAAATTAATGTAGGTTTTAGATCATAAATGGTTTGTACTGAATTATGTTGCAGGGGCTATAATATTGGGATTTTTTTGATAGCTTAGTGAACGTGAAGTATGAAATGTATTGATCTCAATTCTTTCGAAGTCCTTTAATTAAGACCCTGGTTTCCAGCTAACATGGCTTGTTTATATCACTTTATGAATTATTTTCACTTTCCCTCGTCCCATTTTTTGTTATTACTATCAATAGTTACTACTATGAGAGACGGTGCAATTGTTGATGAGCACAAGTTTTTGACATACATTACCCTTATTTCTATATTGCCAGTTAGTTTTATTAGTTATTTTTGGTTACTTAATTTATTTTATTGAATAAGGAATTCATTGAGAATTATGGATAAATAATAATAATTTAAATAGCATGGAAGATTAATTGATTTTGGGGGCAATCGGGCCAATTTTATACGTGGAATTTAAGGCAAAATAATCAAAAGTCAAATCGGTTGAAAATCTAACTTACGCATGCACGGGAATGAATTAAGAAATAAGGAAACATGCTTGGCTTCCTTAAGCCAGCTAGCTTTGATTATTTTGTTCTTGATAATTGGCCTAATTTTCTCTTTCATCGTTTGTTTTTTGTAAAATTAGATATTTAGAATGCTTAAGAAATTTTATTTATTTCTTTTTCAAGGAGATACATATAATATTTAGAAATCATATATATTGAAGCGAAAACAATTATATTAAATTTAATTACTTGGCTTAATTGTTCATAGAGTGATATTGATTATCTTCGAGCTGTCATTCTAATATTGGAGATCAATTGATAAATAGATAATTACTTAGCTGATCCATGGTAAATTTTGAAACCTCCTAAACCTTTGTCTTTTAAATTTTTCCTTGTATTAATTCTTCTCTTAGTTAAATTAGTTTAATTTTCTTTAAAACTAAATTTCGTCAACTAGGTTAGGACTAATATTAATTGAGATTTAATTAGGCTTTTCAATTTTGGCAATTCTTCTAGGATTGATCTTATTACCATTAGTCTCTATCTATTGATCTATGGACTTGCAGATATATTAAAATTTGCATAAATTTTTGACACTATTACCGAGAATAATAACAAAACATTAGTTTAATCTAAATTGATTTGATTCTTCCACTAGTTATAATTTAGATTGTGGTGGTGGTAAAATGTAGAGTAGAGGTATTAAGGGAATGATACATGGGAAGTGTGACCTAGGACTATGATAAATGATGAAAGGGAAGCTAAGAAGGGAAGATGAAATGGGAAGATCTCAAAGAATTAGCATCAACCATCCAAATTATTTGATGATAATTGAAAGCGTCACCTCCATTATACCCGCATTGCCACATGTCAGCCAGGGACCACATAATAGAGAAAACTTCGCCAACCATAACAAGACACGTCATTACAACACAATATCTAGACCGTCTCTAGAATAGCTTTTTACAAGCCTCTAAAATCAAATCGAGAAAGGGGGACCACAAACAAAGCCATATGCATCATATCCAGCGAAATTAGGTGCTTTTCAACCCAATTGATATATTTAAAATGGGGCAATTAGAGTTAAAGACATGCTGCTTAAAAGCCTCTCTAAAAGAGATCAAATTACCCTTAAGAAGGGAAACCACTAGTAGCAGCCCACCAAGTGTGTCTAAAAGGACACAAAGACGCCCTTAAGGGCAATTCATCTTAAAAGGTCAGGAAGGTCAAGTTGGTTTCACAAGGGACTAAAGTCACTCATTCACAAAACACTCAACCTTTTTTCTATACTAGAGTTTCTTGGAAACCCATCACCTCCTTCAACCTCCCATTGACTTGACTGTCGGAGTGCTATCGCCAACTACCACCAACACCGCCTCTAACGACTGTTTGTTATGATTTCAGATTTGTCTCAGCCATCACCATCCCAAAAAACTGTCTCCAGACAACCTAGTCTCCATCTTCACCAAAGAACCACATTTTGCATAGAAGCTCTCATATCATTTTGAGCTGAACCAAAATCGAACCAAAACAGACTGTCTTTCATTTTATTTTATCTTTAAAAAAATAGTTGCAATCGATTTTCGTTAACAGTACATGTAATTGGCATGAAATCTTTAGTACTTTTGCTTTAAAACTTGCTCTTGAAATAAAATTAATCTTATTTACTTTAGCTTTAATTATTTTTATCTGATTGCATGTGAAGTGGGTTGCATGAAATCTACATGTGAAAATTTGCGAGTTATGTGATTTCATAGACTTTTCATTTCTTCTTCTTCTTCTTCTTCTTCTTCTTATTATTATTATTATTATTATTATTATTCTTATTATTTTGTTTATATGTCTTCCAGTTCACTAGTTTTACTTTTATTTCCTTTCTTTTTATTTGGGTTAGTTTTTATTTTTGCTCATTTTAATTCTCATATATTTATGTGACTGTTAGTTCTTTAATTTTTATTTTTAGTTATGAGGAAAGTTTATTTTTCTTGTTTAGAGTGCTCTATATTTTAGGTTAAAACACAGTAAAATAACTTTGTAACTTTCTTTTTAGGACACCAATTATTTACACACACCTGCATCCTTTTATTTTTATTTTTCTCGTTTAACTTGCATTCAACATTATGCATTAATTTATTAGTAAATGCAATAACCCTAACAAGATAAGGATTAGACTTCATCGCTAATTCTTTGCCCATAGTTAAAAATCTCTTGCATCTCTTAACTTGAGCCTTAAATTAAAATTAAAAGCAAATAGAAATTGCCCTTTCTTAGGGTTTTATAATTTGATTTAGATTCTCTCTTGATCTAATATTTATTAATGTTTGTATGAGATATTAACATGTGTCATTTAAGTAATTCTATTGTCAAGACTTAATTTACTCTATGGCTTTTCTTAATAAACACAATTTATCTTTTAGAGATAGGTAATTTTAGAGACAGGTAATTAAGATTTGGAGAAAGTGATAAAAAGAAATGGAGAAAATTTAAAAATTACTAATGAAATAAGGTTAATAGTAGTTAATTGTAAATTAAATTTTGATCATAAAATTACTTCAATGATACGTATTAAAATCTCATATATACATTAAGAAAGATTAGATTAAAGGAGTGTTATGTTTTTATTATTAGCATCATTGTGTCAGTAATATAATAATTTATTTCTTTCTTTCATTAGATATTTGTTTTCTTTTATTAGTGATTTATCTAGCCTTGGGAATCAATTAAGATTAGATTACGAGAAATATTGGAGAATATTTTTAGAGGCATAAAAGAACCAAGGTGGCATGTAAGGAGGATAACATATCAAAGAGTTTCAAATAAAGATGACTACATTGGTAAGTATATCAAGTACACGGAAGTATATATTAATATTCCTTTACTAGGGTTTGCGTGAAATACTACTCTTGTATAAAGACAAGTATTTCATGCTTTGAAGAATGTGAATAAGATATCTTGTATTTTATATCAGAGAAGAAGTTAACGTAGAGAACGAGAAGAAACCCATTTGGCTAATATGATATTGCATATCTCGATGACGTTTTGGTCTTCGTCATCAAGCCTTTATCATATTAAGTCTTTCACTAGACATTTTTTTTATATATTTACTTTGGTCTCTTTGGGACCAGGAGGTCATTTGTTGTGTTGTAGGGATCTCAAGGAAAACAACAAACATAATTAAAGATGAGGGGTTCTTGCTAAGTAAGGTTGACTAAGTTAGATACAATGAGGTGGTGGCAAGAGTAAGAGGGTGTTTGAAATTATCTAAGAATCCAATATGTTATAATCTTTTCATTACTTAGTGAAATAGCTTATTGTCTGGGCGTGGCCTGATGGAAATAGGATTGTGATCCGAATCATATAAAAGTTTTTTGTGTGCTTTACTTTCTATAGTTACTGTTTTTAGCATATTTATGATGAATGAATAGTAAATGTGAATGTTGCAATGAGTAGTTATGATGAATAGTACAATGAACAGTATCCATGACAGTAACTCGCATGAATAGTAATTGGTGAACAACATTTTCAGGATTAATTAGGGAATTAATTTATCTATTTTTTTTATTTTGCGTACACTTTTTTAAATAGATCTAAATTTTTAACAAGTGATATCAGAGTAGTATCACTAATAGCTTGTTGGTGAGATTTTAGGATCTTGATCTATTTTTGTAGGCATGGATTTGCAGAGAGAAGAAGGATTTACTGCTCATCTATCATTACTTGATGGTACCAAATATTCATAATGGATGCAAAATATGACTACTTTTATCGAATCCATTGAATAGAACTATGGAATGTGTAAGAAAAGGCTATACTTTGCCCACCATGTCTGATCTAGATGGAAGAATAATTTTTAAAATGGTCAATGAATTTTCTATTGCTGAAATTCAAGAATTTGGCTTTAATTCCAAGGCCCTCAATGATATTGTCAATGGAATTGACATCAATCAATATGATTTAGGCCCCGTTTGAGATTGAGGTTGAAACTCAATAAACTATTTATTTTATAATCTGTGACAAAATAGTGTTTGGTAAATTTTTTTAAAAACTGCTTATTTTATAATTTTCTCTGTTTTGACAATATCTTTTAAAAGTAGTTGGAATGTTACTTTTCATAAGCAGTTTATTAAACAAGCTACCATATCTTTTTAGAGTTCCTATTATAAGCTTAATTAATATTCTAACAAAAATAATTATGTCATATTTCTCCATACACTCTAATATATAAGTCATTAGATATCATATTACCACCACAATCAAATTACCACTATAACTACTATATATTCTCTCTAATATCAAAGTTTTGATCTAGTAAGTTCATATTTTTTATATTATACTTGTATTTTCTATTATAAGATTAAAAAAGACTTGCATATAATTAATTATTTATTTTTAATTATGAACAATTTCACATGAAAATTAACCATAGCTTTAAAAGTCAATTTCATAACCATGACTTTTAACATTCAATCTATTTTTATTTTTTCTATATTCATGGTGTTTATTGCAACAAGTTTAATGTGGAAGTAATGTATATTACTTTTTTATTTTATATGAACTATATATTAGTATGAATTTTTATCATATTTTATGTAACAAATCATTAAGTTTTTTTAACTTAATATAATTTTACATCTTTTAATAAAAAAGGGCATGTCTAAACATTATTGAACATACTTAAAAAAAATAATTTAAACTTATGTCTATTTTGGTCATTATATGATAAAATAACACGTTTGTAATAAAATTTATCAAATGCATATACACTGCTTTTCAAACTCACAGCAACCTCAACAACACAGTTTGTCAAGCAAAAAAACTACTTTTTTAATCAGCTGCTTATTGCATCTGCACAGTAGAAACAACTTATTTAATCAACAACTGCAATCCCAAACTAGCCCTTAAACTTTACATGTACAATTGCCAAGGAAGTTTGGGACATTTTCAAGATACTCATGAAGGAAACCATTTAGTAAAATGTTCTAAACTTTAAAAACTTGCAATTAAATTTGTGAATATTAAGATGCATGAACATGAAGAAATTGCTGAATTTAATGCTAAACTTCTTAAGATTACTAATACTTCATATTCTCTTGGTAAAAGAATTTATGAGGAAGAATTAGTTAGAAAAATTTTAAATTTTTATTGGATGGATTTCTTATTAAAGTTACAGCTATTGAAGAATATTGTGATACTAGCACCATGACAAAAAATGATGATTAGCAAACTTCAAACTTTTAAGACTAATCATTTAAAGAAGAAGAAAGAAAAATATATTGCTTTTTCAAGTTAAGATGCCAAATTTAGAGAATGATGATGATGAAGCTGAAGACACTGATAATGAAGTTAAAGATTTTGCAAAGATCTCTAGCCATAATCACCAAGAAGATTCAAAATTTAACTTGAGGAAATTTTGGAAGCAATAAGATGAAGAAATTCTCATTGCAGCTGCAACCTGCACAAAGGGTAAATATTCTTCCAATTCCAATTTGTTTGAAACTAATATAGAATGAAGTATTTGATGTGGGGTTTACGATGGTTTTAGTCATATTCAAGTTCAATATCCTAATTACATCTTTAAAAAAAAAAGAAAGCAATCCAAACAACTAGAGTGATAATAATGAGTTGGGCATTAATGATGAGGATATTATTGGCAGATTTATTGTTCATGATAAAAAGTTAAAACTTGAAGATTCTGATGATTAAAGATAAAAATCAAGAGATGTTTCTCCTCCCTGTGATTTACGGATTCTTCACTCATAATAATGTTAAAACTTCAAGTATTAAGTCCAGTGATCAATAATCTAATTCAGAAGTTGAAAGTAGTCATGATGTTAATGCCATGGCTAGAACTATGAGTGAAGCATATGACCAACATGTATTCAAAATGGATAAAAATGAATAAAAAAATGCAAGAAATGAAGCTCAATTATCAGATTTTTTTTATTTTATCAAAAGCTAATGTTTGAAAGTAAGACAATCAATTTTCAAACCACTATTCTTGAAAAAGAAGAAAAATTGAAGGCAATTTCGGGGAAGCTAGAAAATACTCAAAAATAGTTGACAATGATGAATTCTACGATGGAGCTGTTGAAAAAATAACATGTATATATGCTATTATGAGGGCACATTTTGAGTGGGCCCCACTTAAAGAAAGTGAAAAATCTTGTGAGGTTCGGATTCTACTCTGTTGATACTTCAAAAGTATAATCTTATTTTCTCAAAATGGTGCTTGGGTGAATGAGAAATTGTCTCTTAAAGTTCACCCTTAAAGTTGAAAATTTGAAAGGAAATGAGCCTTATCCCACATGGGAAAAAGAAGCATAAGGATTAGTGTTTATATATAAACACTTAACCATGCATGAGTAAGAATTATAAGGATAGAGGCTCTCTCCACACGCGCGTACGCATGGGGGGTGCAAATCCAAGACTGATTTAGTTGAACTCGTGTGCGCCCGCGCGTCCTGCGTACGCGAATGTCAGCCCAAAATCATCCATGCAAGCTTGGCACGTTTTTAATTTCCTTTTGAATTTTTTATTGTAACAGTTTCACGTTTTAAATTCAAAGGATTTGTAACAGCTTCAACAATTATTTTTTAGCTGTTATATAATTCACGTTTTTTTTTAATTCAATTTTGAAATCAATTCATTGAATTGATTTGGCTGTTATAACAATTAAATAAAACATATTGAATTCGAGAATTCAATACAAAGCAGCTATTACATCCTCACATGACTATAAAAATGCACCTCCTCTTCTATTTTTTGAACACTTGAAACACTTGAAAAACCAGCAAAAACCACACTTGTTTTCCCTCTGTCTTCGTCTTCTGTTTTCTCTGATCGGGTTCGCTGTTGTAGTTCACCAGAATTTTCAGCTGTGCTTGGCCGGAAGTTTGTTCTCGTTGTATCCTGGGAAACAGATACCAACAGACCACCTAAAGCACTCCAAGAGGTGGTAAATCTGTTTTAAGGAAATTGCCCTGTGCAGGCCTCGGGTTCATATTCTGTTTCGATTTCCTTTCTCTTCTGTTCTTCATTTGTTGTTTCCAATTGCTGGTTTACATTGTTGTTTAAATTAGCTACTATTAAAATTGTTATCTCACTGTGTTTGTTATTCTTACAATCTTAAAACATAACTTAACTATCATTGAGATGGCAACTGAAACCGTTGATGATGTTCCGTATGTCCCTGTTTCATCCTCTATTGCTGCACCATCTGTTGTGAAAGAACCAGCCTCTGTGGCAATTCCTGTCAATCATGCGGAAAGGCCAGAAAAATTCGATGGCCAGAATTTCAAACGTTGGCAGCAAAATATATTCTTTTACTTGACCACGTTGAACCTTGCGAGGTTCTTGACCGAGGATGCTCCTAAACCAAAGAGGGTGAAACAGATATTCAAGTTACAAGTGCAATTGATGCATGGCATCATTTAGATTTTTTGTGTAAAAATTATGTAATGAATGGCCTTAGTGATTCCTTGCATAACGTATACATAAGAAAGAAAACAACCAAGGAGCTATGGGAATCTTTAGACCAGAAATATAAAATTGAGGATGCGGGTACCAAAAAGTTTGTTGTTGGTCGCTTCCTAGATTATAAAATAGTGGATTCTAAAACTATAATAAGTCAAGTATAAGAGCTTCAAATTATATTATTTGAAATCCTTGCAGAAGGGATGCATCTAAGTGAAACTTTTCAAGTGGCCGCAATTATTGAAAAATTACCTCCTGCTTGGAAAGCTTTCAAGAGCTATTTAAAGCATATATGAAAGGAGATAAATATTGAAGGGCTGGTTGTTAAGCTCAGAATTAAGGAAGATAACAGAAATGCAGAAAAAAGAGGGGCTATTTCTATGGCAAAGGCAAATTTTGTTGAACATGGACCTAAAAATAAAAAAAAAAAATTGGGTCCGAAATGAGGAATTTCCAAGAAGCAAACTAAATTTCAAGGAAAATGTTTTAATTGTGATAAGATGTGTCACAAGGCTTCGGATTGCAGGTTGCCTAAAAAAAAGCGAGAGGCGAATATGGTGGAAAGCATCACTCAACATGTTTCAGACATAAACCTCTTTGCAGTGGTTTCAGAAGTGAATTTGGTTGGCTCTAATCTGAGAGAATGGTGGATTAATACGGGAGCAACTAGACATGTTTGCTCGGACAAAGGGTTGTTCACATCATTTGAAGCAGTTAGCAATGGAGAGAAGCTATTCATGGGGAATTCGGCTACGTCTAAGATTGAGGGTCAAGGGAAGGTGATTTTGAAGATGACGTTTGGGAAAGAACTGACTCTGAACGATGTGCTTTATGTGCCAGAAATTCGGAAGAACTTGGTGTCTGGATCGCTGCTGAACAAACATGGTTTTCGAATGGTGTTTAAGTCAGATAGGGTAGTTTTGTCAAAAAAAATGGGATGTATATGGGAAAGGGTTATGTTAATGATGGGCTATTTAAGCTCAATGTAATGACTCTGAAACCAACAATTAATAATAAAGCTAGTTCTTCTGCTTATTTGCTTGAGTCTTCTAATCTTTGGCATGGTAGATTAGGACATGTTAATTTTAATTCTTTGCGTAAATTAATTAACATGAAGCATATTCCTAATTTCCAAATTAATTTGAAACATAAGTGTGAAACTTGTGTTAAGGCAAAACTAACTAGGTCATCTTTCTAAATAATTAAAATAAACACCGAACCACTTGATTTAATACATAGTGATATTTGTGATTTTAAATCTATTCAAACAAGAGGTGGTAATAAATATTTTATTACCTTTATAAATGATTGCATAAAATATTGCTATGTATATTTATTGAAAAGCAAAGATGAAGCTTTGGAAAAGTTTATTCTCTACAAAAATGAAGTTGAGAATCAACTTAATAGAAAAATAAAATAATTAAGGAGTGACCGTGGTGGTGAGTATGTTGATCCGTTTATGTCACTATGTGAACAAAGTGGAATCATACATCAAGTCACGGCTCCATATTCACCTCAATCTAATGGGATTGCAGAACGAAAGAATCGAACTTTAAAGGAAATGATGAATGCAATGTTGATAAGTTCTGGGTTACCCCAGAATATATAGGGAGAAGTAGTTTTGTCAGCTAATTATTTGTTAAATAAGATATCCTGAAAGCAAGAAGATAAAACCCTGTATGAGCTATGGAAATGTAAAACACCTTCATATAAATTCTTATGAGTGTGGGGGTGTCTTGCTAAAGTAGTGGTTCCTCCAAATAAAAAAGTAAAAATAGGACCAAAAACTGTTGACTGCATTTTCATTGGTTATGCACAAAACAGTAGTGCTTATCGATTTTTAGTGCATGAGTCTAAAGTTCTAGATGTCCACATAAATACAATAATAGAATCAAGAAATGCATCATTTTTCGAACATGTGTTTCCTTGCAATTCTAGAGTGGAATCGAGAGAATTGCGAAAATTTCATGAAACAACAATTGAAAATGAAGAAAATAATGAAGCATCAGAAGAAGAAGAAACAAAAATTGTGGTCAGACGTAGCAAAAGAGCTAGAATAGAAAAGTCTTTTGGTCCAGATTTTCTGACGTATTTGCTAGAAAATGAACCTCAAAGTTTCAAAGAGGCTGTAACTTCAGCTAAAGGCACTTTATGGAAAGAAGCCATTAACAATGAAGTTGAATCCATTTTACAAAATCATACTTGGGAGCTAGTAGATCTTCCTCCAGGATGTAAACCTTTGGGTATAAGTGGATTTTCAAAAGGAAAATAAAAGCCGATAGATCAATCGATAAGTACAAGGCTAGGCTTGTAATTAAAGGTTATAGGCAACGAGAAGGCCTTGATTACTTTGATACTTATTCTCCTGTTACGAGAATAAATTCCATTCGGATGATAATAGTAATTGTAGCTATGCGCAATCTCGAGATTCATCAAATGGATGTAAAGACGACTTTTTTAAATGGAGATTTAGATGAAGAAATCTACATGGAGCAACCTGAAGGTTTTATAGCTCCAGGACAAGAAAATAAAGTTTGTAAATTGGTAAAATCATTATATGGCTTGAAACAAGCACCGAAACAGTGGCATGAGAAATTTGATCATACGATGATCATAAGTGGCTTTAAGATTAACGAATGTGACAAATGTGTTTATGTTAAAGAAACAGAAAATGGCTATGTCATTTTATGTTTATATGTTGATGACATGCTCATTGTTGGGAGTGATGATGACATGATTAAATCTACTAAGAATATGTTGAAGTCTAAGTTTGACATGAAAGACATAGGTCTTGCAGATGTCATTTTGGGAATTAAAATCTCAAGGGCTTCTAATGGACATATTCTAAGTCAAACTCATTATGTAGATAAAATTCTTAGAAAATTTAATAAAGATGATAATACTATGTCTAAAACTCCATTAGATACTAGTATCTATCTATCGAAAAACAAAGGAGAGGGTATTTCTCAAGTAAAATATACTAGAATAATAGGTAGTCTGATGTACTTAACAAGTTGTACCAAACCAGATCTAGCCTATACGGTAAGTAAACTTAGTAGATATACGAGTAATCTAGGAACTGATCACTGAACAGCTATCGTAAGAGTGCTTAGGTATCTTCGATACACTCGTAATTATGGACTATACTATACTAGGTATCCAGAAGTATTAGAAGGATTTAGTGATGCTAATTGGATATCTGATGTAAAAGATTCAAAATCTACTAGTGGCTATGTGTTTACACTAGCAGGTGCATTAGATCTTCTAAACAGACAGTAATTACCAGATCTACAATGGAATCTGAATTCATTGCATCAGATAAATGTGGTGAAGAAGCAGAATGACTACGCAATTTTTTAAAAGGTATTCCAAAGCGGCCAAAGCATGTGCCTACAATTTGTATACATTACAATAGTCAATCAGCTATCGGTAGGGCACAAAGCAATATGTATAATGGTAAGTCTAGACACATATGTCGTAGACATAATACCATTAGACAACTTATTTTTACTGGAGTTATTTCTATTGACTATGTGAGGTCAAAGGATAACATTGCGGATCCACTAACCAAAGGGTTAAATAGAGAGTTAGTAGAAAAATCATCGAGGGGAATGGGATTAAAACCCATAGATTGATTAGTCAATAACGAAGGAAAACCCAACCAAGTGGATTGGAGATCTCAAGATCTAGGTTAAATTAGACAACCTATTTGTTAAAGACTAAAGATGGATCACTATGGGGGTCATTCTCTTGAGAGGATTACCTCATTGACCATTCCTATGATGAAACAATGATGCCCGTGGGGAATAAGGTTGAGCTAGGCTCTTAATGATTCTTATGCGTTGGAAATTCGAGCAGAGTAATGCGAATTACTCTTAATTAAGATATCACCTATGTGAGAGAGAAGTGGGGCCGCTTCAAAGGGAGCTATAAAGGGTTCAGCTCTTAGAAACTCTTACAGAACCAGGCAGATGTTCAAGGCCAAAACGAACATAATCATGAGAACTCAACAATGTTAGGAGAAACACATATGTGTAGTATATGATCGTTTACACTAACGGCCGCACAGTTCAAAGACATCGCGTCTACTGATCAGCCAGTAAAGTAATTATACTATTACAAGGGAAGGTTCAAATGATAACACCTACCTATCCTGTGCTAGGTATCGATCCAATAAACTCGACCATTAAGGTCAAAAATGGTTTTGATGTAAAAAATATAGTAGTTTTTTGTTTTACTGCCAATTTTCATTCATGTGGGGGATTGTTGAAAAAATAGCATGTATATATGCTATTTTGAGGGCACATTTTGAATGGGTCCCACTTAACAAAAGTAAAAAATCTTGCGATGTTCGGATTATACTTTTGAAGTATCAACGGAGTAGAATTAAAGGATTTGTTGATACTTCAAAAGTATAATCTTATTTTCTCAAAATAGTGCTTGGGTGAATGAGAAATTGTCTCTCAAAGTTTACCCTAAAAGTTGGAAATTTGAAAGGAAATGAGGCTTATCCCACATGGGAAAAAGAAGCATAGGGATTAGTGTTTATATATAAACACTTAACCATGCATGAGTAAGAATTATAAGGATAGAGGCTCTCTCCACACGCGCGTGCGCAGGGGGGGTGCAAATCCAAGACCGATTTGGTTGAACTTGTGTGCGCCCGCGCGTCCTGCGACGCGAATGTCAGCCCAAAATCATCCATGCAAGCTTGGCACGTTTTTAATTTCCTTTTGAATTTTTTATTGTAACAATTTCACGTTTTGAATTCAAAGGATTTGTAACAGCTTCAACAATTATTTTTTAGCTGTTATATAATTCACGTTTTTTTTAATTCAATTTTGAAATCAATTCATTGAATTGATTTGGCTGTTATAACAATTAAATAAAACATATTGAATTCAAAAATTCAATACAAAGCAGCTGTTACATCCTCACATGACTATAAAAATGCACATCCTCTTCTGTTTTTTGAACATTTGAAACACTTGAAAAACCAGCAAAAACCACACTTGTTTTCCCTCTGTCTTCGTCTTTTGTTTTCTCTGATTGAGTTCGCTGTTGTGGTTCGCCGAAATTTTTAGCTGTGCTTGGCCGGAAGTTCGTGCCCGTTGTATCCTGGGAAACAGATACCAGTAGACCACCTAAAGCATTCCAAGAGGTGGTAATATGTTTTAAGGAAACTGTCTTGTGCAGGCCTCGGGTTCATATTCTGTTTCAGTTTCCTTTCTCTTCTGTTCTTCATTTTTTGTTTCCGATTGCTGGTTTACATTGTTTTTTAAATTAGCTACTATTAAAATTGTTATCTCACTGTGTTTGTTATTCTTACAGGAGCAACTTGATCAGATTTGAACTATAGGAAAAACTAATTTAGATAATTATGGTCTCGAATATCAAAACGAAATTGCTTTAAGTTCAAATACTATTTTTGTTAAAGCCTCTCAACCAAGGACCAAACTACCACTACCTATGGCAAAGCTCCTTAATGAAGTGGAACATAAATATGTGGCATATTATACATCGAGCTCACATGGCAAGTATGAAAGGTTTATTTCTACTCGTCACTTTTACCATGTTAAAGGATACATATGACCTAGATGCTTTAAGCTCATGAAGTCCATAAAGAAAGTTATTTCATCTAATTTATCATTATATGATAAATCTAGATATGCTTCTAATTCTAAGCTTAAATGTAAAGGTAACTTTACTAGACAAATTTGGATTAGGAAATCTAGATTAAAAGCATATTTGATATTTATATCTTTGCGAGCTTGTACTAATAATTTCTAGAACTTTGACAGTGATTGTTTTAAATATCTTTAAACCGGGATTCGATTCGTTTAATTAGCAAATCGAATCGAATTCCTCATTTATAGACGAATCAATTTTTTTGGAACGACCCATTTTAATTCTCATTAAATCCGAATCAAGGTAAACGAAATCTTAACCTATATGGCCCCCCCCAAATTAAGGGGTTCTCTCTCTCTAAAAAAAGGAGACTCTTGGTTTAGGTTGGGTTTTTCCTCATTCTTTTCCCACCCAAAGGGGGGGCCTTCTTTTCTTCTCGAGGTTTTTTTGGTTTAGGCTTTTT
>NW_006263303.1:20895522-20966749 GCF_000493195.1 Citrus x clementina | reverse complement strand
CCCCCCATTTGTGCATCATGGTTTCCACAAGATCAAGTTCCATGAAGAACACATCAAAGATGCATGTTGAACATGCAAAGGAAGTGGATGCTATTGGTGATTCCAACATGTATAAATCCGATCCAATTAACGCGATGCATGTTGCTCATGAGAAGAGAAAAATGACAACCCATATGACAAAATTACATTAAAATTGCTCAGTACACCATAATGGGGGACTCATGTCGATTGCAACAATCTTGTTGGATCTTATGAAGGCAATGCCGACTCAGTTAAAGAAGATCCTAGTGAAGCCAGTTTAGATTAGGATGTCTCAAAGTCTCCAAATTCATCAAAACGGCAGCCATTCAATCTTTGGATATGTGTTACCTTGTGTTTATAGTAAAAAATACTATACTTATCCTCCTAATGCTAATCTTAATTCTTGCTCTCAAGAAAATTACATTATGAAAGTAGTGTTGCTATTTGTAAGTTTATTCCTTTTGAGATTGAACCTTCTTCAAGGACTTATTTCCTTAAAGAAGTCCAATTTTTTCCCCTTTAATTTGAAGCCCAAAAAGGAAACATCATGTTACAATGCAATTAATTTTAGAGTTCTTTTAACCTTACACATTTTAGCTTGCATCAGATCATTAATACAAATAATTTACATTACATCAATTTCACCTACTCATTTTATTATTGAAGAATTGTTGTGGAACTAGTTTACACCAAAACAAATTAATTGATTGTAAAAGATTTGATTGTCACCAGGTCAATTTTCGGTATTTCGACCTCATATAGTCACTCATACGTCTTACTTTTTCAAAAATAAAAATTTGTCTAGCTTGTCAACAAATTTGATTAATAGCCATGAATAATGATAATGTCTGTATTGGTCTCCTGCAGGCTGTTGCTGCAAATAACCTTGGCACGTGGAAAACTGCAACACAGTGATTGCACTGGCCATCCTTCTCGCTACTCGAGATCGCAGGTTCATCATCTCCTTTTACAATTGACATGAAAGAGAATCCTCCAAAACTGATTCTCTTGATTTATGCTCTGAAGTTTCTTCATCTATATTAATTCCTCTCTTTCATTTTTTATTTTGCAATATTTCAGGGCCATGGATTCTAGTAGGTGCTGGTGTTGTTTTGCTATATCTCAGCAGGGCTTTCCTTACGTTCTTTAGTTGTGTATATGGGGAAGATATCGAAAGTATTGCTCAAGTAGTTCCATCAACAATCTGCTTTATGTTTGCAAACATATGCTAGCGTAGAGTTTGTGCTGTTGGCCATGGCTTTTCTAACCTTTTGTATTCCTGTATTAACCCGCTGAAGCAAAGTTCTTCAAATGTGCAGATTATGGGGGAGTCCTTTTCCGAGTCAGGGCTGTTTTAAATAACTGTAATTTAAATTAACTGAACTGAACTGGAACTGTGTAATAAGATATCTTCAAAATCCCAAGTTCCCTCTTTCAGGCTGTTCGCCTGTCTCTTCTAATTTTTCTTTGCTCTGATCCAATGGTTGGCTTCATCTATGAAGATAGTTTTGGAACCCTCTGAAATGTCCACTCCAGGGCTGGATATTGAAATTGAAAATGTGGCACAAGAGTTCAAGGGATTTTGTTGTTGTTGAATTTAAGAAGTATAAAAATAAATTAATAGACTATTAAGCTAACAATTTTGGATTTATCTACTGGATTGATTGGCAGTTATGGCTGTCTATAGGTTCTCTTCAATGGAATACAGCTTCTTACTATCATTACATACAAATTTGAGGCTGATTGCGATCTTCTACTAACTCTTTTATCTCCAATTTTATTTTTTTTATTGCTTTATTTCGGCAGATTATTTACAGAATCCTGGAAATTAATAGATTTGATTCATTGAGATTTTTGAGATTTGATGTTACAAGTCTTGAAATATAAACAGAGTGGAAGGTTTCTGTTAGCCTTAGAATTATTTACCTGGAGATGGTGGTTTTTGTCTTTGAAGCAATTGTCATGGAATTTTCATGTCTTTTAGAACTTAGAAAACTTGTTTGGTTAATTGATGATTCACAAACTGTTACTAAAGAAAATTAACTATAGTCGTGTAATATGATGCAACATTTTCAGTGCCGTAGTGTTCATTGATATACTAAATTATACAGTTATATTACAAAATTCTACAACTAGCTTTTCTGAAATACAGTGCAATGTTGTCTATAATAACACTAGTAACAATCCACGCTTGAACTGGAGAATCTTGGTGCCCCTGTAAGAACACAACGACGTGACTGATTATGTCATTTTGAGACTGGAGAGAGTGTATAGCCACAATTCAGATCTTAGCCTGCAGAAGCAGTGAGTTTGGAAATAAGTTGGTTACCCTTTTCATCTGGAAGCCTACAACCATTTCAAAGCATCTAAATTTCATTTCACAATGTAATAAATTGGGAATACGACAAATCGTTTCTTGTAGGTTTGATTGAAAGCCTCATTCTTCATCTCCTACAGAGCATATTAATTAACAACATGAGATATCATTGAAAAATTATAAAAGATCTCATTTACATTATTTCCATGTGTTAACTATTACTTACTAAAATACTTGACTATTCAATACATTTAAGCAAATTCATTATACCTCAATCCAAGTAGCCAGTTGAGGCCTCCCTGCAGTGATGTCATACTTCTTCGCTTCCAATAAGAAAGGCTTACATCTTTCAATGAATGGAGCATAAGCTATATCCGCCTATAAACAAAGATCAAGCACACGTTAAATTTATTCTACTTTCATAGTAATCAATCAATCCAGTAATGCCAAACATAATGGATTGCTGAAACTGCAGCAAAGTCTATACTATTCTATATTGCATTAGGAGCTTACTAATGTGACCTAGCTTTCTATGCTTTATGAATATCGGAATCATTAAATGGCAAAAAGCTAGCAAAACTGCCACAATGAGGATAAGATTTTCACTTACTAGGCTAAACTGGCCTTGAAGAAAAGGCCCATCATTGAACTTGGAGAGAGGCGTTTCAAAATAATGAAATGCAGCACCTGATACAGTTTGCCAATGTGTTACAAGTGCTTCAGTTAGAACAAAATGGTTCTATGGTAAGTGAGCAACTCACGGGCTTCATTTCCATCTCCTTCGAGTGAAGAACGCGCGGTTTTATTGAATGTGTCAGTGTAGGAAAACAACTCTTCTGCAAATTCTCTCTTGTTAGGATCCTATGAAGCAAAAGTTATGCATCTGAAAAAAAATTGCTGAAAACAAGTAATAATGTTCTCTTTAAATCTTCCATCAGGGAAAAGAGAAGGCCCTTCAAAGTGACTGTCAATGTATTTCATCAAATTGAGACCCTCCTTTAACTTCATTATTGTGTTCCAATGATGGCATCTACATAAAAAAATCAAATAAATGAATACAGAAAAGAAAAATGAAGCAATTGACAAACTTATTATGATAATCAAATGAAGTTCCCGATTACTCTTGAGTGATTTCAATGCTAATCAAACAAAGTCATTCATTTCCCACCATCGTTTCCATGTTACAATCAAGCAACTCTCCGCTCTTAATATGTTGCATTCCTATTAATCTCACCTTATTCGCTAGATAGACTTTCTTCTTGTACCAATCAGGCCTGTTTTGCAAATCAATAGGAACCAATTTAATCTTCTCCTACAATCCTTTCTCCCCACAAATCACAAGAAATTTAGAATTCTTAGTTTTCGATGAAAATTTTTTATCTACAAAACCCCTAATTGCTAATTTAATCAACCTCGATGAGTAGGAATGCCTATTCTTGTTTATCACAACAAACTACTGCAATGTTTCAAGTTCAGTATCATATTTTTTTGTTTACTACTAGAGACATAATCAACTAAAATCTTCATTCAGCTTAAAGTCCTTGAGTATTCAACAGAGTTCCAGTTCAGTTGCTAAAGTAACTACAAACCAAAAACATGAATAACATACTGCTACCAGCAACATTTCCTTCCCCTGTGTTTATTTTTACTCACTGACCAAACACATAATAATAATCCCAAAATCAATATACACCAGATAATTAGTTAGCAATAGTTTCAAAATATACAAACCACCTTACAGTTCCTTGTAATCCACACACGCTGTGCATAAGGACACATGTATGTATATACAACCTTCAACTAAAACCACCTAACCCAACAAACACTCACGCATACACACTCTTAACAATTACAGAGGAAGCAATAGATGACATTTGCTTTCAGTTTTTCAAATTAACACAGTGCACATTTTTTTCGAATCAAACACAGGCAAACCAAACAAACAAAATTATCCATTAGTTTACAAAATATACATAAATAAAAGTGACTTACAGATATTTGGCGACGACATTTGGCAATGCCTGTAGAAGAAAACAGAAGAGTTAACGCCATAAGAAGAAGAAGAAGAATTAAAAGAGAATTTCCACAAATCTTGTTGTAATTAACCATTGCTTGATCCAAATATTTTACATAGTTCAGCAAAAACAATGGTGACTATCGATGGCCATGAAGCGGCCAAACAGCCAAGCCGCGCAGGCAGAAGAATAACCGGAAAATTAGAAATTGAATATGCAATGGTACACAGTTTCAGGCTTTCATTTGTAAGACCAGCGATGGAAAAGTTTTTAAGTGCCGATGAGATAGGCTAAATTAGGCAACCATTTGAGCCCTCGGGATTTTGTTTTTCTGAAAATTTTCCCTCACCATAAACACCAAAATTGTCACTTTATAAGGGGGTTGATTGATGCTTTCCCAACTCCATTAGAATTTAGAAGAAAATGATGATAAATTTACACTTTGTTTAATTGAAATAAATTGAAACGCCAACACAGATATCAAACAAGAAATGGGCGATCAACCAGTATAATTAATGTACATTAAACATGTATTTATTCAAGAAGAAGATTCGTAGATATTATAATGCGACCTTAGTGGGACCATATCAATATCTTAAAAACAGAGTTCAACAACCACCAACCAAAATAAACTTCAAATAATTGTTACAACTTATTTAAGCCATATCACCAATGGCAAGCAAGCATTAACCATGAGAAACCGAAGCAAATAAGACACACACACCCAGATGACCAAACTCAGAAACCTCCACAGAGACGGAGCACAAGATGCAGAGTGGATGGTCAGCGTACGACCAACTTCAAGTTGTATGCCGGCAAAGATCAACCTCTGTTGATCAGGTGGGATGCCCTCCTTGTCTTGGATCTTAGACTTGACATTGTTGATTGTGTCAGAGCTTTTGACCTCCAAAGTTGTGATAAGCCTCTGCTGGTCTGGTGGAATCCATTCCTTGTCCTGGATCTTAGCTTTGACATTTATCAACGGTGTTGGAGCTTTCCACATCAAGAGTAATCGTCTTGCTGGTGAGAGTTTTCACAAGGATTTGCATCTGTTGGACCAAAGAAACACCATATCAGAATATATCCATACAAAACAATCAAACCAAACAAACAATATTAACATAACCAACAACACAGAATTGTAGAAGATATAGTCACTACATAATTCAAAGACACCTTCGGGCAGGTCTCTCTAGGAAAAAACTGATAGAAAACCTATAAAAGTTGTACATCTCTTGATAGATCAAAAGATAAAAAAGAGAGCTTCAAGAACGATCAATCATAAGTAAAGATTTGGGCATATCTTTTTCTCTTTGCTTTTTTAATTAATTTTTTTCCACAAATCTTATAGAATTACAAGATATGCCTATAATTAACACCAAAAAAGTCAAAATTATCCCCGAGAGAGCACTATAACTACATCAAATCAAAACCCTAAACAGAATCAACGAGGCTGATTTGAGTGTTAAATCGCCATAATTATAACCTCAAACAACAAATAAGCTATCGCCTAAAAAAATTTACAGCTAATGAAAAGCTTATAAATAGCATATCACCATGTCAAGATAAACAATAATAATTAAAAAAAAACCAATTTACGAATTAATCGACATAGCACAGCATCATAACAGCTAGATTAATCGGAAAAATAAATATTAGTCCAAAATAAAACCAAAAAGCTAAAGGTAGCAATTATAATCACTTTTAACTACAGAGAGAGATTAGAAGGAGGCCTTTTATCGAAGAAAAATGCTAAGCACAGATAACGATAAGAGAAAAAGAAGAAAAGAGAAGAGAGAGTGGGTGGGTGGAGAGGGAACAAATTTCTCTCGTCTTTCTCTCATATTTTTCTCTCATCTTTATCTATGCCAAGCACTCCTCTTATGGAATTGAAGGTGAAGATTACTGTAAGAAATGGTGCGGTGCGGAATCACGGCTCGAGATCCTCGTTTTATAGTGGCGATTGACAAATTAAAATGACGAGATTGCCCAAACTCCATCCCGTACAATGATGCCACGTCTTTAATATTTGGTGTCCCCTTCCTGACCCACACGCCGACATTAGCTTGGCAAATCCGTCGGCGGATCGGAAGGGAATCTTTCAGACTTTAGGGCGTTGTTGTATTAAAACCGCTGTTGCATTAAATTTATATAAATCCGTATATAAAAAACTGCAGTTTTATTATATTAATGGGCAAGCTAATGCGGCCGGCAACTTAAACCCGACTCACACTGTCGGATTTAAGTTATTGTTTTTTTTTTTTGCTTTTGCTTTTACTTTTACTTTTGCTTTTGCTTTTGCTTTTGGCTTGTGCTTTTGTTTTATAATAATAATAATTTTTTTTTCACTTTTGCTTTTTTTTATTAATAATAATAATAATAATATAATTTTTTAATTTAATATAATATTATATTAAATTAATCTTTTATTTTTACATTATAATTTATTATAATTAATAATAAATATTTAAATATGAATAATATTAATTTAAAATAAATAATAATATAAAATATTAATACAATTTAAATATATTAATATAATATAAAATTTAATTTAAATTAATCACAAAAAAATAATACAATACATTGTTGCACCAAACATTGTACAGTATTGTTATAATATAGTGGTAATATAATACACCAGTATTAAAATAATATAATATAACATAATACAATACAGTGTGTCGAACACACTTTTAGGGTGCGTTTGGTATACTGTATTGTATTATATTGTATTATATTATTTTAATGCTGGTGTATTGTATTATATTAGCACTGTATTATAATAATGTTGTACAATACTTGGTGCTATATTGTATTGTATTATTTTTTTAATTAATTTAAATTAAATATTATATTATATTAATATATTTAAATTACATTAATATTTTATGTTATTATTTATATTATTATTAATTTTAAATTAATATTATTAAAATTTATTCATATTTAAATATTTTTATTAATTATAATAAGTTATAAATTTATTAATAAATTATAATAAAAAAAATAAAAAATACTATTATTGAATGATAAATTATATATTTATTAATTTATATTAATAATTATAATGTAAAAACAAATAAAATAAAAATATTATATTAAATTAAAAACTATATTTATTTATTATTTTAATATTATAATAATAATAAAGCAAAAAGAAAAGTTAAAACCAAAAGCAAAACCAAAAAAAAAAAAAAAAAAGGCATTAGCCCCCCACCCTAATGTGTCATTAGTCCCCTACCCTAATTCCTTGTAATTTTGTTCCAAAAATGGGTTTGATATTATTTTAATGTGAATAGTATTTTAATACCCTATAATATAATGTACCAAACATGCCCTTAAGATATTGTTAAACATTTATATCACGCGCGTACGAGTGTGCCACACCTCACACACTAGCTCATCATTCTAATTTTCTATTTGTATATTTGTAGATTATTTTTAACGATTTAAAGTTATTTTCCAAATATTAATAAGTTATTCTGAAAAAGAAAATATGTGAAAATTTAAAGATTCCTATAACGACATTTTTGAAAACAAAGTCTAAATCTTTTTTTTTAATGTGTAATTTTAACTTTTTGAGCTGGATGAAAGTAAAAACTACTCAACCAAAATTATAAGAATCACTATGGTAATGTAATTGAACTAATCATAAATAAAAATAGTGATTCAGGAATAAGAGGGAAATTTTACAATCTCAAAAAGAATATAAAATTGAGAATTCTCAATTAGGATCATTTATGACAATTTTCAATAATTTATGATTATTTTTTTAATATTCAAGTATCTATTGTTTTTTAACATATTCATAACTCCTACAACACGTAATCCACACACAATGCACTATTCAATCAAATTACCATAGTCCATTACAAAATATAATCAGTTAAATTATTTTATTATATTGATGTGCTAGGAGGAAAAATTGTGCAAATAAAGTATCAATAATGGAAATTTCCTACTCTGTATACAAACAATAAATTGAATTTTTAGTATTAATAAATTGAATTTTCATCATTGTCTTCGCTCTCCTTGCCAAAATCAAAATGCTCCAGCACGCACCCATGCTTCATACATGAGCGTGGGTTTGTTTTTCCTGATAATGTGGGTGTGGTTGGTCTCCGTTATTTCCGCCGTTGTTTCTCCGTCTGTTGACGGAGTCTACCAGCCCATTAGCCGATAATAATTCTGCTGCCATCACCCACTTGACAATTAATTAATTATTTAAATTCGTCCTTTTTTTTTCTTGTTAAAAAATTAACAATTTAAAGAATTAATTAAGTTGTTGTGCATAATCTTAATCCGCAAAAAATATTGGTAAAGAAAAACCTTACCCACCTCTCTTTCCAACTTGCTCTATTGTTCTGGAAGCAACTTTTTCCTCCATTTTCGGTTAATTTGATCACCAACTATCAAGAAATTTCTCAGTGACTTCCGAGAAATATAAAATTTTGTACTGAGAATAATATGATTGATTAGGGTAGGCCAAATGTCACCAAACCGCGTTAAAATTGATGCTATAGTGCTATTTTTTATACTCGACTTTTCAACCTAGTCATAGTCGACATCAACTAGATCCAACTTAAATCATTTTATTATATGATAATTAAAATGATTCCATACGTTGCTTTCGAATAGAACTTTTGATTTGCTTCCAAGAAATTTAATGATCCCTTCCTTTTTTTTGTAATGCAAACGACATCAAAATTAGTAGCCAACAAAATATCTGCCCCGTTAAACGAAAGAAACAGAACCCTTTATACTTTTTTATTTTATTCTTTTTTTCATTTGGCATCAACAGATTTTATTGTGGAAAATTATAGCAATACGACAAAATATGTAGGAGTGGGCAAGCTTTTAGTACTCGTGAAGTTGGTTACTTAATTAATTAGTTATAAAGAGCATGTTTTTCTGGGTTACTTAATTAATTAGTTATAAAGAGCATGTTTTTCTGGGATTGAGGTACTATAATTTTTAAAATATAATTATTGTGGAAAAAATTATAACTATAAAATAAAAATTAATTATAAAATTATTAATTATTTAAATTATTAATAATAATAATTAACAATAATTATTATTAGTAATTAATTTTTGAATAATAATAACAATAATAATAATTAAAAGAAAAATAATTATTATGATAAAAATTAATTAAGAATTTTATAGTAATTTGTTATAATTTAACTCATTCTAATTTTAATTCTAAAACAAAATAAACACATAAACTGTAATACATCTCATTTTAATTACGATCGATTCCTGCAGTTCAAATAAATTATTCTTATTCCAATGCCGATTTTAGCTGTTTCGATTATAACTCATTATGTTTCTACCTAATTTCAATTCATGTTTAGTGAATGGACTATAAAATTGTAAACCAATCTATATTCAATTAGACCACTCTATATTATTTACAATTTATTCATAATCTATATTCAATTAGACCACTCTATTTTATTTACAATTTATTCAAAATCTATGTTCAATTAGACCACTCTATATTATTTAAAATTTATTCATAATCTACATTCAATTAGACCAATCTATATTTTTTTACAATTTATTCATAATCAATTTTGATTTAGACCACTCTATATTATTTACAATTTATTCACAATCATATTCAGTTAGACAACTCTATATTATTTGCAATTTATTTATAAGTATTATGAATTTTATAGTGCATTCACTAAACATAAATCGAAATTAGTTAGAAACATAATGAGTTAGAATCAGAATAGTTAGGATCGAAATGAGGAATTAGAATGAGAATAATTTATTTACTTGAACTGTAGGAATCGTAATTAAAATGATGTGTACCATTTATGTGTTTACTTTGTCTTAGAATAAAAATAAGAATGAGTTAAATTGAATATTTATTTGTTAAATGAATATTCAGTTCGATTCGTTTAATTCATTTGGTAGAATTAATAAATTAATCGAATCCAAATCCGAATTCATTTATCCTATTACAAATCCATAATAAATCGAATCGAATTTGCTTTCGTTCACAATTTGTTTAGAAAATATAATTAATAAACAAAATTAAGCAAAAAAATTATAAAAATCCACAAATTTAATATCATACAAAATACTAATAATCCAAACTATATTTTAGAATTAAATATACAGTCATTCAAGCACCAAATTACAAATTCTTAACATCACAAATAACAATAATTAAAATTCAAATCATACACGCAAGGAGATTTTTTTAATTCTCTTCATTCTGTCTTTGTCACCTTGAAAACAAAAATCCTACACTAAAAAGTATATAAAATGATATTAACATGCTGCAACACTGATAATAGTCACTATAAAACTTCAAAATATCAAATATATAGCAAATTTGTATTATTGTTAAGGAAATAATAATTAAATCTACAAAGCCAAGAAAAATATACAAAATAAAACTTTACCTATCACACTCCCACACTATCATTAGGATCATTGGCACTCTTTGTAGATGGAGCACAATTAGTGCTCATGTTCATAATGTTTTGAGTAAGTTGGTCCATAGTGACATCAAAATTTTCTACAATAATTTTATAAAAATAAACCTTAATTAGAAACAATTGCATATACTATTATAAAAGAAAAATAAATAAATTTTATGAGAAAGTTTTACCAATCTCTACAAACATCCAATCTTTAATGGTAGTAATTGATTAGATTGTCTTTGGCTTTAATACACTTCAAAATTGATCAAGAACTCGACCGCCAACTTTGAAAGATGATTCAGATGCAACAGTGGATATAAGAATGCTAAAGATATCACGAGTCATTGAAAAAAGTTAGGATAACGAATTCATTTCCTTTCAAAAAACTTAGATTGTCCAGATCAATTTTTCTATCAATTCTTGGCTCATCCAAATAAAGCTCCAATTCAGATTTTCTAACATAAGCACTACAATCTGTACTATCAAAATCATCAAACTCCTACAAAATAATTAAGAAATAAGAATCGTCAAAATCCAAAATAAATATGGAAATAATAAGTTTTACAATGAACAAATAAGAAATTGTAAATATACCTTGAAAACATCCATGGTCATTTGGTTAAGTGTATTTTGACTATTGTCATTGTGTCCCGCACTTGAACCAACATCACTTATTTGAGTGAGTATGACTATAGTGGAGGAAGATGGTGTGATCAAATTATATTCACCAAAAACTAAAAATAACTTATCTCAAACATGTTTTAACTCATATGAATTTTGACCATAATCCTTGTTATAGGCAAACTCAATGAATGCCATCTTGTATCGAGGATCCAAGATAACCATTATTGCCAAAATGGTACAAAAATTAGACCAATACTTCTCAAACTTTTCAATCATTTTCCATGCCACAGTTTTCATATACCTTACTACACAATAATTGATCTAAAGCAACCGTAGCTGCAAACACCTTAGGAAAAGACAAATTTGAAGTGGGGTATTTTGACCTAGAAAAAATGTATGTAATCTCATAAAACATAGACAAGAATTTGCCTATTTTCTCTATTTTCTCCCATTCTTCTTTAAAAGGACAATTCCTGTAATTAGAATCACTCAATTGTAAATGACGAAAGGCATTTTTGTAATATACAACACTATCAAGTATGAGAAAAGTTGAATTCCATCTTATAAGAACATCTTGTCTTAATCTTTACAATTATTGTGTTAATTCTAAGAGTTAGCATTTCACAAAAGTTCAACATTTGTTTTTCTATAAATTCCATCCTTTATCAATGAAATGTGCAGTGAGACACAAATAATCATATGTGGTTATAAAAGTCCATAATTCGGTAGTAAGACATATTCTACCAGAAGCTTCTTCTAACATGCTTCTAATTTTGCCTTTTCCCTATTATGCATTTTTAACACATCTGCTTCCGCAGTGGTCCTACAGATGTTAGGCGCTTCACGATACAAATAATTCTAAATTCTTCTAATACCCTTATATTCAACAAATTGAAATGGTAAATCATACATGATGATGACTAAGACAATAATTCATGAATCACATGAGCTTCAAACTTTGGAACACGAGTTGCTAGTTCATCATTATGATCTAGCATCATTTGTATGGGATCATGCTTTTTAAATTTTGCACAAACATCATTATGACTTTTCAAAGTACTTGTGCTAGAATTATGCATAGCCACGTACTCAATGTCGCATTTTTACACTCCGTTGTTGGCTTGTTCTCTGGATATTTATCCTTAAAACCTTAGGGAACAATGACAAAACTTTTGAAGTTAGTTTCCTTTGACGTAGTCCCTTTTGTTCTGCTGGTCTTAAACTCTTTTCAATCTCTTCTTTCATTTTGATTATGTCATTTATATCATCATCTCCAACAATGGAATCATTAATTGTGTAGATTGAATTACTTTGGCTTGTGTCCATTCTCCTAAAAAAATTCAAAATAATTTAGCAAGATGGATTAACAATTTAACTTAAATAATAAAAGATCATGTGCGTAAATCGGTAAATGAAGATTCTACTCTTAAATAAGATCATATGCCATATGCATATGCATGTAAATCCATAGCTCAAAAAATTTTTGAAAAGAAAAAGAATTAGAACTTACTGTGTGTGTTAGGTGAGATAGTGCTGAATGAGATATTGTGGAGAAACCAAAAAGAAATTGCTGAGGAATGTGTATATTTGGCTTACATCGACGGAAGCACATTGTAGGATTAGTGCGAGCTCTTCTGGATGAAGGAAACTTGACCAGTGATATGTACCTTTTGAAAGCTAAACAAATCAAGCATACGTTAATATTAGACATGATGACCACACTTAGAAAGATTTGAGAAGAAAAGTTGGGCCTTAGGATAAGATGAGCAATAGAAACAATAATTAATATTATTAAATAAATTATCAAACATCTAACTTTAGCTTTAATCCATCTTATCAATTACAAGATGGAAATTTAAAGACAACCAATCATAAGCTTGAATAACTTTTAAGCTCAAAAATCAAATCATTACTAAAGGCTGCATCTTGATGATGATAGTGCATTTGAGAAAAAAAAGTAAAAGAAAAAGAATCATATCAATTCAAAATGTTTAGAGATGAATCATCTTAGGTGATGGAGAAATCTAAAGGTAAAGAATATACAATAATGTGAGATATGCCTCTAAATAGCTCAAAAATTAAACAGAAAAAAGAAAAAGAATTAGAGCTTACTATTCGATGTGAGTTAAGTGAGATGGTGCCAACTGAGAAATTATGAAGAGAACAAAAGAAATTGCTAAGGGTGAACTGTGAACACTGGAGACAAGAGAGGGCTATCGTGGCTAAGAGATGAAGGGAAAGAAAGGGTGAAACAATGAAATGAAAAATTTGGGTCGGTTGCCCTAATTCTTGTTTCACTTTATGGGTTGTCTTATAATCGCTAAAAATTACAATATTAACCTTCAAGTTTTAAAAATTTTTAAAATAAATTTTAAAGACAAAAAAGTAATTTAATTAAACAAACAATAAAATAATTTTAAATGAATCGACCAGTATTCAATTCGTTTATAACCCAATTATTAAATGAATCAATATCTTTAAACTCAGATTCGATTCATTAAATTAGCAAATCAAATCAAATTCACTCATTTATTAAACGAATCAATTTTTTTTAAACCCAAACCCATTTAATTCACATCGAATCGAATCGAATCGAGTAAACGAATCTTAACCTATATTGCCACCCCTAGTTTAGGGTTATCTCGCTAAATAATAGCTCTTGTTTAGTTTGTTTTTCCTCATTCTTTCTCATCCAAACAGCAGCCTCTTTCTCTAGAGCTTCTTTTTTTTAGCTTTTCTCCTTTTTTTTTCCTATTTGTGCGTCATGGTTTCCACAAGATCAAGTTCCATGAAAAAGAGATCAAAGATGCATATTGAACATGCAAAGGAAATGGATGTTGTTGGTGATTCCAACATGCATAAATCTGATCCAATTAATGTGATGCATGCTGCTCATGAAGAAGAGAAAAATGACAGCCCATGGCCTATGACAAAACTACATTAAAATTGCTCAGTACGCTAGGATGGGGGACACATGTCGATTGCAACAATCTTGTTGGATCTTATGAAGGCAATGCCGACTCAGTTAAAGAAGATCCTAGTGAAGCCAGTTTAGATTAAGATGTCTCAAAGTCTCCAAATTCATCAAAACGACGGCCATTCAATCTTTAGATATGTGTTACCTTGTATTTATAGTAAAAAATACTATACTTATCCTCCTAATGTTAGTCTTGATTCTTGCTCTCAAGAAAATTTCATTCTGAAAATAGTATTGCTATTTCTAATTTTTTTTTTTTTTTTCAGATTGAACCATCCATAAATGTTGTTGATATGGATAACACCATTAAGAATACCTCTTTGTATGAGCCTAACTTAGTTCGTGAAATTTCTATGCCAATTTGAATGAAAAAATTGTGGATAAGACTAAGCCAGGTTTTCTCCATAAAATTTATGGGAGAGGGCGTATATTGAATTTTTCTCCTTCTTTAATCAATCGTTAGTTTATATGTAAGGATTTTTATGATACCAATATCTAGGAACACATGAATACCATGGACATGTCTGCTATTGTTGCTCGACTTTTAGGAAGGTGTTCTCTTTAGCCTAAAGACCTTTCAGTTTCCAAGCTTGATTCCAAATAGCAAGCTTTACATTTGATTGGGGCGCACAATTGGTATCCTAATTATGAAAATTATGCTATAGTGGATCCTTTATTTGCTAAAATCTTTTTTCTAATTGGAGGTGGCATTCCTTTAAATTTTGGAAAGCTGGCTTTTGATTTGATTGTAAATAATGAAAATGCCTTTTGGGAGAGATATGCATTGCCATTCCCTTCCTTGATTCATCATGTGTTGACATCTCAAGATTATAATTAATTAAAAATAAAGAGGTTTTTATTTCTTTTTCTATTTATATTGAACCAACCTATCCTATGTTGAAGTCCCTTAGTGTTGTTGGTGATCGGGACGAAGATACTCAAACTAAGAATGCCCTCCTAGATTCGACGACTATCAATTTTGAGTTTCAAATCATTCGCTCCACTCTTCAATGTTTGTATGATCAAAGGTAGATAATTTTAGACATGTTCATTACCCTTGACTTCTTTGCTTTATACCCATTCTTAGTTTTGATTGTCGTCTAGTTTAGGATGCTATTTCAATTTTTCATTTATGCTCTCTATCATTCTTTCGCATCTTTTGTCAAAAAGGGGAAAAGTAACTTATTTTACTTTTTATTGCCTCATGAAAGGAGAAGAGTAGTTCTTTATTTTGTTTAAACTGTATTTCAATAATAAATGGGGTGCTTATTTATATGTTCATTAAGTTTATTTATTCTTTCTCTAAGGGGGAGCTTGTTTGATTCTTATATTATCTTTAATGATTATTTATTTGATATGCATTACTACTCTCTTCATATATTGATATGAGATTATTTATCTTAGAAGGAGAGTTAATTTTCTCAATTGAATTATAGTCATGAGCATTTATTTATTAGAGGAGATTTTTATCTTAAACTAACGGTGACTAATGACTTTTGTCTTGATTAGCTCTTTATTTGTTTTTGTTGCATGTGTGTAAGCCATTGCTCATGATCTATCTTGCTTCTAAACATGCCATTTGAAGAGTAGAAAATTGGTTAGTTAATGTTTTGACTACAAAGATGCCAAAGACGGAAATTGTTAGGGTTTTTATTATTTGCATCATTGTGTCAATAATACTGCAATTTATTTATTTATTTTGTTATGATTTTGTTTCCTTTTATTAGTGATTTTTCTGGTCTTAGGAATTAATTAAGATTAGACTATGTGAAATATTATAAAATATTTTTTAAGGTATAAAAAAAAAGCAAAATGACATGTAAGTAGGAATTCCATATCAAAGAGTTCCAAATAAAGATGACTACTACATTGGTAATTATATAAAGTGCTTGTAGAATATTGGATTCTTAAGGAAGTATTTATTAATTAATATTCCCCTACTAGGGTTTGGGTGAAATATTGCACTTATATAGAGAGGTGTTTCATGCGCTCAAGAATGTGAAAAAGATATATTGTATTTTATATTAGAGAAGCAGCCAAAATAGATAGAACAAGAAGAAACCTATTTGGTAGCTTATAATGTTTCATATCTCTATGATGTTTTGGTCTTCTTCACCAAGTCTTCATTATATTAAGTATTTCATCAGACATTTTTTATATTTACCTTACTTTCTTCGAGACAAAGAGGTCATTTGTTGCGTTGACGGGATCTCAAGGAAAGCAACGAACACAATTGAAAACGAAGTGTTCTCGCTAACCAAGGTAGACTATTAGATATAACGAGGTTGCTGCAAGAATAAGAGGGTGTCTGAAATTGTCTAAGAATCCAATAGATTGTAATATTTTCATTACTTAGTGAATTGTTTATTTTCTAGGCGTGGCCTCGTGGATGTAAGATTATGATCCGAACCACGTAAAAATCCTCTATGTGTTTTACTTTCTGCAATTTACTGTTTCTAGCATATTTATGATGAATGAATTGTAAATGTGAACAGTGCAGTGAATAGTTATGATGATCAGTGCCCTTGAGCAGTAACTCATAAGACCAGTATTGCATGAACAATAATTGGTGAACAATGCTTTTCAGATTTATTAATTAAGGGAATTAATTTATCTATGGTTTATTTTACCTACACTTGTTTAAATAGATCTTTTATGCTTATATGACATCTATAAAAAGATCCAGTCTTTAGTGCTTTTACTGAGCAATTATAAAAATTAATATTAGGCAGCCAATTCTGGCTAAGAAAATCTTGAAATTTAAGTGTGCCAAATGTCTCACCAACTTACTTGGGAACTACTATCTTGTTAGTTTAATAACTCTTAACTAGTAATATGTCATTTTAAACCTTGAAATGAATAGGAGCTTTTAAATTAAGAGAGAATTTATATTGGGAAACTATCCTAATAATTCTCAACAAATTGGGACTAGTACAATATCTTTGTAATGGTGTGACCATGTCAAATTATCAGATGGTAAGTGTATATGAATGGAGAAAAGTTTTTGAACTTATGCTTGGGATTCTTTATTGATTATCGAAAATTATGGTGCAATTGTTGATGAGCATAAGTTTTCATATTTGTTAGTTAATTTTATTTGTTATTTTTAGCTAATTTATTTATTTTATTGAATAAGGAATTAATTGAAGATTATGCATTAAAAATGCGTAAAGAATAATTGTATTCATGAAGCACTAAAGATTATTTGGTTTTAGGAGAAATTCGGCCTATTTATAGGATTCAAGGCAAATTCAAATTGGTTGAAAATCTAACTCATGCATGCATGTGAATGAATTAAAGAAATGAACATGTTTGGCTTCTTACTGACCTCTGGCTAACTTCTAAAGGATTTAGGAAGGAATTAGGATTTAGCAAGATATTAGGATTTAGGATTAATTTACACTTCTTAAACACCTCATCCAAGCTAAGGAAGGAATTAGGGTTTGAAGGGTCGTAGGGGTCATGAGGTGGTGTTTAAATAATTTTATTTGGTTAATTATTTAAGTTTGAATTTTAGAAAAGTTAGGAAGATAAAAAAATTAATTTACACTTTATCCACCTTTAAAATAAAATTAAAAAAAAATTAATTGGACGGTTCACATAATTCTAAGTAGATGGAGCCAATTATAATAGCCTGGCCTAGATTTGGAAAATTTTACTTAAGCCTTTATGGTTATTAGTAATTACAAATTTTGCCTTTAATATATCTATGAACCTGTCATTATAAGTAAATTAATTTATAAACCTGATACACAAGTTTGAATTATTTTTAAAATTAGTTCATTATCCTTTTTCTTTAAGTTATAGCTACTTTCGTAAGTAACTTTGATTTTCAGTTATTACAAAATTTATTAGAGACTTGTCCTTTTAATTTTACGACCAATTTTCTCTCTTTCCTAATTTCTTAATCGTTATTTCCCTCTTTCTTTCTCTCAAGTCATGTATACAAATTCGTGAAGGAAAAGAAGCTTAATTCACAATATAATTTTCAATTGCAAACTCTCAAATATCAGCTTAACATTTATGGCATTTACTTTTAGAGTTTCATTATTATGTTTACTTTGATTATTTCAGTCATAATCCCTGAGATTTGACCAGTTCTACAATCTAAAGTATCGTCAAAGGCAACTTTGATAGTGCATAATTATATTTGTATTCTTTATGCATTTCTGACAAATCGGAAATGTTATTTCAAATTTAGTTAGCAATTTTTTTTTTAATTGCGATAAATGCTGTAATAAAGGCCTTTAAAATAAATAAATAAATAAAAGTATAATGAAGTGAAGCTTTCTAGCCCAGCCTGGAAAACATTTCTGGCTGCACCCCTGGATGGGACATGTTGCAGTATAACTTTGCATGACAATCCCCTCCTAGATTTTATTGAGCTTCCTGCTACATGTCAAAGTCTTTATTATCGCAACATCTATAGTGGAGACAATAGAGTGGCCATAGAGCTGGCGAGTGCCATTCCTTGTATTCAGAGCTTTTCTAAAATCTTTCTGTGGGATTTCTTTGATTGTTTTATTGTCTTTGTGCACGATGTACAGGTAGTTTGACATTGTTATGTATGCTAGGCAAGGATGTTATTAGCGGATGAATTCAGGATGATTGAGTGTGTCTCCTTGATGGAAGCTCTAAGAAGATTCCGTTTTAAGCATTTCTCTAACGGAAGTGAACAATGTGAATCTCTAAACCTCTTATATTGCTTAGATGTTCCGAGGTTGGCTCAGGTACCTCCTCACTTACTGTATATGTAAGAAATTAGATGAAGAAAGAGGATATGTGTGTCTTACCGTACTTGCATCTCATTTTAAATCTGTGAATTTGAATGCCATGCTTTTTTTTACAATACAGCTTCTTTGAGTATACCGTATTGATAGAGTGAGACCTAGAATTGCATTAACTTGACTGTGGAGTGGTCCATTGTGTCGTTTAACTGGATTTGGATCCTCTCATTGTAAGTTAATCTGTTATATATGATCTCAGTTCTCGCTGTACGTAGCTTAAGAAAACGTGGAAGGGGCTCAAGCCCATATACTTTTTACATCTTCTGTTTTCCTTCTCTTCCTTGTAAATATTGGTGGGAATTTTCTTCCATTTGCAGGTGTCAATGAAAACTGAAGGCACTCGAATGCAATATCTCCAAAAATCTACCATGGTGCTAGTAACTGTTCTTGAACTTTTTAAAACCATGCATAAGAAGAAAGTGCAACCAGAACAAATTAACTTTGGTGCACCAATTTTCCCAATTAATGGTAAAATTAGAAACAATTTTTTTTTAACTTGGGCTAAATTAAAATATTAAACATTATCTATTGAGACTGTTATGAATATTTTTAGTTAAATATATGAAATTTGTTAGGGACTGATATGTGTTAGATTAATTTTATATTAATCTAATATATTTGGGGCCACACATGAAATAAATAAAATGTGTGTGCTATTATTTAATAAGCCAAGAATTAAGTGATCTATTTGAAGTTAATTAAATGGTTAAGGGTATAATTATTGTGGATTAAATGCATAGATATTAGAATTTAATCATCACTTTAATGAGGGGTTGAAGTGATAATTATCATAAATAACGTGACCGTTGGGTTTTCTAAAAGAAAACCAATAGTTACGATATTTATATAAAAGGGGTTATGGTCCCTAATTTCTCATTATCCTCTGTAATTCTCTAATCCTCTCAGAGAGAATTCTAAACTAAAGAGAAAAGAGAAGATTAGAAGTCCATCTCCTACACTCAAGAACCACTACGAATCACCATGGATTTAGGTATGCTTCCGCTTTCGTATTTCTCAGTAATTTAATCTGGATGTTATGAAGATTTAGGGGACAACAAGTGGTATCAGAGCCCCATCCATGATTAGATTATTGAGTTATTAATTTCTGATTAATGGTTATAATCGAATCAAACTATTAATGCATGATTCGGTTATCGAGAATAATTAAAATTAGTCTAACATTGATGATATGCTAATTAAAGCAGGAAGTGACCAAAGTGATATCTCTTGTGTAGATTAGTTTATTTGGGGTGTTAGATGTTTGTGTTTGTGTAATTCCTGCGGATGTTAATCGACCCAAAGGAAGGTTAATATTTGGCCTAATTGCACACACACTTGTGATGGTAAATTTGTGACGATTATTAAGATAACTTAATGTGAGTAATGTACTAATTCAAAGATAGGTTCATTACTTGACATAATTTATTGTCAAAATTTGATCATTGCAACAAGAGTACCATTTACAGTTAGTATTATAATCCAAAGACTTGTTACTAATGTTGTGCTAGGTATCTTGAATTGTTATAATTTGCTTTTAAATTTTTAAAGATTATTAATTGAGTTGTTTAATGTGAGCATTATTATTTTTTTTTTGTTCTCTATTCAGCTTTTCTGTCTGCTACTTCTATATCTGCAAATATGAATAGTGTCTCGGTTCTAAATGGGACTAATTTTAAGGACTGGAAAGAGAATATGATGATTCTCTTAGGCTGCATGGATCTAGACTTATCATTCAGACACCCTAAGCCGGCCGGACGAACTCACTGATGATAGTACATCTGAGGATGTATTGTACTATGAGAAGTGGGATCAATCTAACAGGATGAGTCTTATGATCATGAAGCGCGGTGTTCCAGAAGTATTTAAGAGTGCTATAACTGATGAAGTTACAAGTGCTAGTGAGTTCCTTACTGAAATTCAGAAATGTTTTACAAAAAACAATAAGGCTGAAACAAGTACGCATTTAGCAAGCTTGATTTCAATGAAGTATAAAGGCAAGGGAAACGTTCGGGAGTACATCATGGAGATGTCTCATCTTGCTTCTAAGCTTAAGGCATTAGGGCGCGACCTATCTGATGATTTGGTTGTGCATTTGGTTTTTATCTCTCTCCCAGCACAATTTAATCAGTTCAAAGTCAGTTACAACTGTCAGAAAGAGAAGTGAAATCTCAATAAACTGATTTCCTTTTGTGGACAAGAAGAAGAGAGACTGAAGCAAGAGAAAACCGAATGTGCACATGTGGTAAGCACTTCTAAAAATAAGGGCAAAAGAAAGAAAAAGGGTGAAGCTGCTACTTTTAAGGGTCCAGAGCCAAAGAAACCAAAGGCCGAGCATGGTTGTTTCTTCTGCGGCAAGCTTGGACATATAAAGAAGGAATGTAAAAAATATCACGCATGGCGCGCAAAGAAAGGTACATTTCTTACTTTGGTTTGTTCTAAAACTAATTTAGCTTCAGTACTAAGAAACACATGGTGGATAAATTCGGGTGCTACTACTCACATTTGTGTTTCAGTGCAGGGTTGCCTGAGCTACAGGCTGCCAAGTGATGCTCAAAGATGCATTTATGTAGGAGATGGCAAGACGGTAGCAGTTGAAGCAATTGGGCATTTTAGATTACTTACGAAAACTGGTTGTTATTTGAATTTGTTAGATACTTTGTTGTTCCGTTTTTTAGACGGAATTTGATTTCAGTTTCTGTTTTAGACAAATTTGGTTATTCTTGTTCATTTGTAAACAGACAATTTAGTTTATTTATCAATTCTAATGTTATTGGAACTAGTTTGCTTAATGCTTATGATAATCTATATTTGCTAGAAATTGTTTCAAGTTATAATAAAAACCTGCATTTTAGTTCTAGAGGTACAAAGCGTAAATTAGAGAATGAAAATTCTGCCTTATTATGGCGCAAACACTTAGGTCACATCTCTAAAGCTAGAATTGAGCGATTAGTGTCTGATGAGATTTTAGGATCTCTTAATTTTACAGACCTTGATGTTTGTATTGAGTGTATCAAGGGAAAACAAACCAAAAGTAAGAAATTATGAGCCTACAGAACTTCAGATGTCTTAAAATTAATTCATACAGACATCTGTGGACCATTCCCCATAGATACTTGGAATAGACAATAATATTTCATTACATTCATAGACGACTATTCAAGATATGACTATATATTCCTGATTCATGAAAAATCACAGTCTTTGGATGTGTTCAAAACATTTAAAGTCGAAGTTGAGTTACAACTCAATAAAAGGATTAAAAATGTCAGGTCTGACCGTGGTGGTGAATACTACGGTAGATATGATGGTTCAGGTGAACAATGTCTAAGACCGTTTGCTAAATACCTAGAAGAATGTGGAATTGTCCCTCAATATACTATGTCAGGATCGCCTAGCATTAATGGTGTATCTGAGAGACGAAACCGCACTCTTAAGGATATAGTAAGGAGTATGATCAGTTATTCTACTTTACCAGAATTACTCTGGGGTGAAGCACTAAAAACAACAGCTTATATCCTAAATCGAGTGCCAACTAAAGCGGCTGCTAAAACACCTTATGAGATTTGGACGGGTCGAAAACCTAGTCTAAAGCATTTACATATTTGGGGATGTCCAGTTGAAGTGAGGCCTTATAGACCTCATGAAAGGAAATTGGATTCCAAAACTGTAAGCAGCTACTTTGTTGGCTATGCAGAGCGATCAAGGGGTTTTAAGTTTTATGATCCCAGTACAAGGTCAATTTTTGAGACGGGAACTGCTACATTCTTTGAGGATGTTGAGTTTGGGGGGAGAAATCCAGTACGAAACATTGTCTTTGAAGAGGAAGAATGATCCACTGTTGCTTTTGACAATGTACAAGTTTTAATACATGTCATTGATCATGAAGTAAATTCGGATCCTCAACCATTTGACAATGTTGTTCAACCCCAGAATCAACATGAGATTATTGTTCCTGAAGAACAAACTCAACAACCTTAAGAGCCTGTGCAATTAAGACGATCCACAAGAGAAAGGGGAAATGCTATTTCGGATAATTATATAGTATTTTCTTCAGGAACATGATGATGAAACTAGAGTGATGGAAGATGACCCAATCAACTTTCATCAAGCCATGCAAAGCTCCAATTCTCATAGATGGATCGAAGCTATGAATGAAGAGTACAAGTCAATACAAGACAATAAAGTTTGAGAACTTATCTCATTATCTTTCGGTGCGAAGCCCATTGGTTGTAAATGGATATTTAAAACCAAAAGGGATTCAAATGGTAATGTGGAAAGGTATAAAGCACGTCTTGTAGCTAAAGGCTTTACTCAAAAAGAATGAATTGACTATAAAGAGACTTTCTCTCCGGTTTCTACGAAAGACTCTTTTAGGACAATTATGCCACTTGTTGCACATTTTGATCTTGAGTTACATCATATGGATGTTAAGACTGCTTTCCTTAATAGTGACATTGAGGAAACAATTTATATGGTATAACCCGAAAACTTTGTGTTGGGAGACTTAAAGAAAATGATTTGTAAGCTAACTAAACCCATCTATGGGCTCAAACAAGCTTCTCGTCAGTGATACTTTAAGTTTCATCAAATAATTATCTCATAGGGTTTTGAGGCAAATGTTATTGATGAATGTGTGTATCACAAGTTCAATGGGAGTAAACATATATTCCTAGTTTTATATGTTGATGACATATTGTTTGCCACAAATGATATAGGCATACTGCACGACAGCAAGAGTTTTCTATCAAAATATTTTGAGATGAAAGATATTGTTGATGTCTCCTTTGTTTTAGGAATCAAGATACATCGGGATCGTTCTCGGGGTATTCTGGAATTGTCACAAAGGAACTATATCGATAAAGTTTTGAAGAGGTTTGGCATGCAAAACAGTAAACCAGGTGACACCCCTATCCCCAAAGGAGATAAATTCAGCCTTAGTCAATGCCTTAAGACCAATCTTGAAATTCAGGAAATGGAGAAGATTCTTTATTCTTCAGCTATATGGAGTCTTATGTATGCTCAAGTATGTACGCGTCTAGATATTGCGTTCATAGTTGGCATGTTGGGCAGTTATTTGAGCAATCCCGGCATAGATCATTGGAAAGCAGCCAAACGGATTATGAGGTACTTACAGGGAACAAAGGCGTACATGCTCACATATAGGAGGTCGGATCAGTTAGAGATCATTGGGTATTCCGACTCTGATTTTGCTGGATGCCAAGACAGCAGAAGATCCACATCAGGCTATATTTACCTGTTGGCTGGTGGAGCAATTTCTTGGAGATCTGCCAAGCAGACACTTGTAGCTTCATCGATTATGGCAATAGAGTTTGTAGCATGTTATGAGGCATCCAATCAAGGAATATGGCTGCGTAATTTTGTCACTGGGCTGCGCATTCTAGAGGGTGTAGAAAGACCGCTCAAGATATTTTGTGACAATAAGTCAGCAATTTTATATTCCAACAACAACAGGAGCTCTACAAAGTCAAAACACATTGACATCAAGTTCCTTGTTGTGAAGGAAATAGTGAAAAGTGGACAAATATCTATAGAGTACATTGGGACAAACTCCATGATAGCGGATCCGCTCACTAAAGGATTACCACCTAAAGTCTTTCATGAGCACACTGCTCATATGGGTGTGATTTTACTTGAGGATATTCAGATTTAGTGGGAGTTTGTATAATTACTAAGTGTGACTTTTAGATTTTGATTATATTATTCGGATTATTTTCTGCAGAAATACAGTATTTCAGTTTCTTACACTCTGTTAGACTAACTTAAGTTTAGATCTCAATAAAGTAAATTAGGACCAGTTGGGAATAGACACGTTTAGATCACATTGCATGTAATTTTCATGTTATGCATCCACAATTGATCTATGTCATATAACTATATTGATATATGTGACCATAGATGGTTGGGTTACGATTAATGTAACAAAGGTTGCTATGATCCTATACCGATGTGGTTATTGAACTAGATTGTTCAGATATACTCTAAGGACATAATAGCAATTTTATGAGCTCATTAAGTTAAACACATTTCAGTTTTCATTTGTGGCCTAGTGGGAGATTGTTAGATTAATTTTATATTAATCTAATATATTTGGGGCCACACATGAAATAAATAAAATGTGTGTGCTATTATTTAATAAGCCAAGAATTAAGTGATCTATTTGAAGTTAATTAAATGGTTAAGGGTATAATTGTTGTGGATTAAATGCATAAATACCAGAATTTAATCATCACTTTAATGAGGGGCTGAAGTGATAATTATCATAAACGACGTGACTGTTGGGTTTTCTAAAAGAAAATCAATAGTCATGATATTTATATAAAAGGGGTTATGGTCCCCAATCTTTCATTATCCTCTGTAATTCTCTAATTCTCTCAGAGAGAATTCTAAACTAAAAAGAAAAGAGAAAATTGGAAGTCCATCTCCTACACTCAAGAACCATTACGAATCATCATGGATTCAAGCATGCTTCCGCTTTCGTATTTTTCAGTAATTTAATCTGGATGCTATGAAGATTTAAGGGACAACAATATGAACCTTATTAAACTTATTAAAATTATAATGAAATGTGCTCAGGACCGGTATGAACGGTTTTAAAAAAAAAAAAATCCTCAGAGAAATTTTCAATAGCTTCGCTTCTGCTCCCGATTCTTTTCAAGTTTACAATTAATTAAGGGTCATTGGTCAAGTGGCACCATTTTCTGACTGCCGACAGCATAACTATGATTATATTCAGCATTTTTCTTTAATTTCTCTAATTTCTGTTTTAATTTTTGTGAGGGTAGCTGCTATGACAATCATTAAACTTCTTAGTTTCAAAAAGCGTTAATTATTAATCTTGAGAATCTTCTTCTATGTATAAAGACATGAGGCTACGCTTGTGGCTTTATAAACATCAGCTTAATTATGAAGCACAGTGAAGTGTTATAATTATTTAGTCGACCGACGGCATTTATATTTGTATTAGTTGGACATTTTTGGTGTGGTGGGTAATGTTGCAGCCATCAAATCAACTAAAAATATCATTCATATGTACCATCATCGATAAAAATAGAATATACAGTTTTTTTATATTAGAAAATAGAATATACAGTTTATTTTTGCTTTTAAGGGAAATAAACATAAAAGTTAGTTTATGATATGACATAGGAATGACATATGACAATTGGTAATTGATTATGGTATTAATTTTGATGAAAGTTTTAACTGCTATCATTACTTTTTAATAACTAATGAAAATATGAAATGCACTAAACTTAACTTCTATCTTTATGCGCGCACACGCATCCAAACAATAATGTTAAAGATCATATATAATTATTGACAAAATATTTGAGTTCTAATTAATGTGTAGGTTTTATGTAACTCTCACATCATGTTAGTCATTGATAATTTTTTTTTTATAATTTATAATTTCATCCCTCCATGATAAATATTAATAATAGATGGATGTGGTAAATATAAATAAGCTGCTACATTAATTAGAATTCTAATAAGAAAATCACTGTAGGTGAGATCACTAATATTACCCAACACTAAAATGCTTTTATAGTTTATTGTGATTTATAAATGAAATTTGCTAGATATATATCCAATTGCTTCGCTTCTTAGCTAAGTTATTTCTCCAATATAATTATGATGTTTATTAAGAAGAAATGGGATGGATGTTAGGAAAACACTTGTTTCTCTATGTTACTAAGGAGTCAATAGTATTTATTAAGTCTTTAACAATTTACGTACCCTGTGAATTAAATTTATGTTCGAATACAAAATCTTATTAGTTAGCCCACGAATTTAGTAGCCACAAACTATATAGAGCTAGAATGGTTTTAATTAGCTCCATGAATGTGTTTTTGTCAGTGCCAAGGAAACTTGTACATGCACGTAAAAGCAAGGAGCTTACCGGTAATGATTTTTAATATTTTGAAGTTCACACTTAGAGTTTATTTGTATTTTCTCCAGAAAAGGGTTTGCTTTAAATGAGTATAATTAATTGGTTGTTTTGGACATTGATTTTAGATACAAAATGCGATTATTGTTCATCTTAAATTATATCAGAAGTAATACAATTAATTGATACATGTATGAGATGTACAGTTAAATTTTATATAACCATTAACTGCATGTTGGTTCTCAAAAGTAAATGCACTCATATCATAATATTATTTACTTATTATATGACTGCAATAATACTTCAAAAGTATTCTAGAGTTTCTTCATAAGTCAATACATCAAATCTTCAACTGCTAGCTAAGATTTGTGCGGAGGCCAACATTGACAAAGCCATGGATACGTGAGACAATTAGAGGTATATAATCTCATATGATCAATTAATAATAAATTACCACGTACTTTGTTTTAGCTTAATTAATTTCCAAATTAAGACTGTAATTTGTATATACAGTAATTCATACATGAAACTAATTGAAACCTATGCGAGGTGGAAATTTTGTAATTATGGTGAAAATCCTTTAGGTGTTCATTCTGATAACGGGATGAACAAGTATGAGGGTTTCCTCATACTGATCATAAAGCTGCATTTCTTTTATTACTAGTCAACTGACATGAGATAATAGCAAAACACCAACTCTTGATAGTGAATTTCTCAATTAATTCTTGTGTGTATTTAGTTACTAACTCAACTCAATTAGCCCAATGGATAGAACATGCATAAAGAAAGCCGCTGTAAAGATTAAAGCAAGAAAGAATACTTGAATACTAACTTAAATACTTCAGTCACTAGAGAATATTATAAAGTAATTTTTGAAGGATTAAGAAAAACTTAAGTAGGACAGTCTCAATAAACTAAAGAAGAATTGAATCTTAATTGAATATTCTTCTTTCAATAGAGAATATTATGGAGTAACTTCGAAATGAGAAAATTTTATGTCGAACAATCTCAATAAATAATCCAATAGAATTGTGTCATGTGTTTCAAATTATCTCTCTCATTATTTTAATCACTACCATGATTGATCAACTTGAAAGCGACTTAACATATTTGGTATGCAAACCAATCCGAATTCTTCTTTTTTTTTTCTTTTGACATATTTAAACGCTTTGGGTTTTTTTTTTTTTTTTTCATTCATACTTCCTCATACATAAAGAGGAAAACATTTTATTTTATTTTATTTTTGTGAGTTATCGTTTATTAAGTGTGGGTAATACTTGATGTAAAATCAAAATAACTAATTTAATTCTAAAGAACTGGGATTTTAGACGTTCGGTAGGTTGAAACTTTTCGAAATCGGCTGAGACTTTTTCATAATTTAAAAAACTCATATCGAGCACTATTACAAAATTTAAAGAAAATAAAGTTATTTTATAATCATACTTTGAAATTTTCCAAAAGACATCTGAGATCGTGTCCCCACATTAATCCTATACTCGATATCCGCCCATGCACAAATATTTTTACCATAGTTGTCCAAATTAATAAAGTATATACTCAGAGTATCACTTTGGACATGAAATAAATATATATTGTAACAATTAATAAGCTAAAATAGGAAAGTATGAGATGTCTTTATGCAAATAAAAATGTAATATATTGTAACAATTAATAAGCTAAAATGGGAACGTATGAGATGTCATTATCTAAATAAGAATGTAATATGCTGCTGATTCTACCTATCCACTTAACATTGTGTTTGACTGCTCAAATGTTAGCTTATGAGAGAGTTGTCTAGCTTATATCTTTGGTCCCAAAACAATTCTTATCCAATATATGAGATTTTCTTACTATACATAAACTAATCTTTAGAACTTCACAGGTCTGAGTAGACAGTACACTTGAGGCAGCATTAATTTCTCTTTCTTTATCTCCATGGATGATATAGAACCTCCTTTTGAAAAAACTTACCCAACCCTCTTCCATAACTCTACTGCAAAAGCAAACGATGAGAGGCTTGTCGCGGTGGATGAGGAATGTCAGCTTCCTTCGATTGACCTCGCTCGTTTAAATTTCCGGAGCTTTGACAAATGGATAGAAGAGATGGCTGAAGCTGCTTCTCAGTGGGGTTTCTTCCAAGTTATGAATCATGGAATCCCACAGAAAGTCCTCGAAAGCATGCGAAAGGAGCAGATGAAGATCTTTCATCAGCCTTTCCGAAAGAAGTCGGAACAAAATTTCATGAATTTATCAGCTGATAGTTATAGGTGGGGAAACCCTAAAGCTACTTGTTTGAAGCAGTTTCTATGGTCAGAAGCTCTTCACATTCCGGTTACTGATATTTCAAGACTGGGCGATGAAAGCAATAACCCCAGGTATTTACATTTTTTTTTTTAATTTAACTCATGTACTCATTGAAACTCAAATCCAAAACCTGACGGGAAGGCCACTTCATACCACTGAAGATCCACAATCATTGATTTATTCATGATTTTCATAAATTTTTTATTTGATTAACTGTTCAATTAATTAATTACATGCATATAGATAGAGTTAGCTCAATGGCAGAAATTAAAAAAAAAATAAAAGAACCAGAAATTGGGATCGCTATGAAATCATATCGATTAGGCACTTTAGAATTTATGAATTCTTAAGGCAATTTTTCTGTATGGGATTTAATTACTCTTGACTCACGATTTTATATTTATTTTCACTAAACTTATTCTAGTAAAATGAAACTAATATGTGTGTGTTTGTAATTTTTATTGTATTTATGCATTAACGTAAATGTAACATTATTGTTGAGTTAACCTCGACTAAATAATTTTATTAAAAAAAGTATAGGATTAAACCAAGGCCATGAAGAACCAAAACAGAAAGCCAAAGAATAAAGAAAAATTCCAACAATCTTTGAATGTACAGCCTCTTGAATCGGTGAATATAAATGCAAAATGATTACTAAATAATGGCAATAAATCGAAAATAATATTATTAATTATTTTGAATAAGCTTTTATCCCATAATTACATGCTGAAAATTACGGATTATGCGTATACGTAGATTTGTTTAAATAAGAAACGATATTTTTGAGATTAAAGATTAACTTTTATTACCATTTACCTGCTCTTTACACTCTTTACACTGTGTGTGTCTCTATATATATATATTTATAATGATATAAAATGAAAGTACACATTGTAAGTGCGTAATTATGCCACACAGGACATAAAATTTGAACTATAGGGGACACAGAAAGTACTTAGCATTGTTCACTTTAATCTTATCGAACTTCTAACCGGTACTTCCCATTTTCAAACCTTATCCAAGTCATATCATGTACATGCCTGACATTACCTTGCCGCCTAACTCCTAAAAAGTTGCACAATCTCTTCATCATTCCATCCCTTGAAACATTCATGTGCTGATTTTGGTCATTTTAGTTAAGGGAGAATGACACTTAGATTAATAATACTTTTACCATGCACTCGGATTATTTTATAAATTTTAATAACCAATGTAGTATTTACTGATAAAACGTTTTGTCACGGGGAAAATTTGATCTTTTAACATACACATTAACTAGCTTTAATTTGTTTACCTATGCTCAGTAATCAATTTGTATGTTAAACAACAATCATATTTATCCATCAATAACATATATGTGTTTTTTAAAGTTTTAACACCATAGGCAAGGCAAAATGGGTTACTAAAAACTTAGGATAAGGAGATCAAGATAATGTATCAATGATATAATCTGGTTCACGTTAAGATCTTTTATCCTAAGTACTTCACCATCTTCTTCAGATCAACTATTGGTTTGTTTTCGACAAAAGCTGCGAATCTAGCTGAGAGGTTGGCCGAGTATTTAGCTCGTAACTTGAAGATCAAGTCATCTTACTTTCGAGAAAATTGCCTGCCAGGCTCCAGTTACCTTCGAATGAACAGATATCCTCCATGCCCGCCATCATTCGAGGTGTTGGGACTGATACCTCACACTGATAGTGATTTTCTCACCATTCTATATCAAGACCACGTCGGAGGCTTGCAGCTGAAGAAAGATGGACGATGGCTTAGTGTTAAACCTAATCCTGATGTTCTAATTGTCAACGTTGGTGACTTATTTCAGGTAATTAAATTATAATTTGGAACTTGTACTGAATTTAATCAATTAAAAGTTTTTAATGAGGCATGCATATAATTTATGATATCTTAGGCATTGAGCAATGGAGTGTACAAGAGCGTTGAACACCGGGTGGTTTCGCATCCAAAAGTTGAAAGATACTCAGTGGCATACTTTTATTGTCCCTCATATGAAGCTGTGATTGAGAGTACTGAGAATATCATCGAGCCAGCAATTTATAGAAAGTTTAGTTTCAGAGAATATAAACAACAAATCCAAGAGGATGTTCGAGCTACAGGAAACAAAGTAGGCCTCTCAAGGTTTCTCTTGTAATAAGAAACATTTTTTCACTTTCCTTTGTCAAATATTTAAGAGGGATATAGGTAAAAAGTTAAGAACATCCAATAACGCAGGATGCAGCATTTACATATACTAAGCTGCTTAACTCTCCTTCTACTCTTGTTATACCTCTTTACATGGTTAGTAATTCAATTGACAACCGAGTTCTTTCTTTTATATAGATATATATTATTATAATGAAAAGTTTACAATCTAACATTTAGTAAGACTACTTAAATCAAATCTACAAAGTATGGCTGAAAATTATATTTTCATTAATATTCAAGAGACATCTCCTCTACCCACGTAAAAAATCTACCTCCATCAATTATATAATTGAGCATTGAGATCGAAAATAATGAAAACTTGCTCTCGCAATTGCGAGGGTTGTTTGGGTTTGGCAATTGATAATTGGTTTAGCTTCCATTATTTTGCCGAAAAATATGACCTGATATGAACCTAGGTCATGATTTTTACATAATTGTTGTGTGATAACTATCAATCAATAGTATGTATCATCCCCAATATTATGTATCGGCCGGCTCTCTTCTCTTGCAACAGCTGTTATCAATCAATGAAGTATTGCTGGGAGCAGGTTGATTTTAGTTCACGTGCACACGACCGTTATAGTTATGAATGCACTCAGTGGCTAGCAAAATGTTTACTAGCATCCCTGTTTAGTTTTGAGACAGGAGCGTTATAATTTTAAAGTTATAATATAAAAGTGTTCAGTAAATACTAGTTGTTTGTAGTTTGAAAATTAAGTGGAGTTTGTTCCATCATTTATGTGATAAAAACTTTATAAGATATTTATTATTTTTGTTAAAATTATTATTTAATAATTATATTTACTATACATTATTAATTTTTATTTCATAATTATAATTTTTTTCCACAACAATCATATCTTTTTAAACTACAACATTTCGTTCCCAATGAGAACTTAACTAGATTACTTATTATATGATATATATATATATATATATATATATATATATCCCCACCATAGTTGTAGATAACCTACGTACGGACGTGCAGACTTGATTATTGTTGTTTTTTGTTTTCTTCGTTGCCGACTACGGTGAAAGACAAGTCGTCTCAGTTGGCAAGTGGCCACACAAACAAACAGTGCTTGTGTTTCCCAATTTAATTTTAGCCATATGCTCCAATGTCCTTCTTCTGAAAACCTGTCTTACGGAGAGACATTGAAATGACTACTAATTAGTTTTCCTCCGTCTCTCTTTCTAATTAATTTCTTTTTTCTATCTTTCTTTCTTGAGATCAAAACTCAACATATATTTACAATTCACAATTTGTTAGATCAAGTCTATAATGCCATAACTTAGATTTCTAGTCTTACTAATATATATAAGAAAGATAACGATATATCTACCCTAGCCAATTAAACTGAAGAGGAATACGAGTCCCAATCATTGGATTTTTGCCAATTATATAATCATCCATGTAAATTTTAAGAAATTGAGATCAAATTACATATTAGATATGTGTAGTGCGATACATACGAGCGTTATATATAATTATTTAGCTTTTTGATAAATATCACGTAGTTTGGAATGGAAATTTTTTACTACATCAATGTAATTAAGGTTAATTTATCATTTGTTTTAAATATGTATATATGTATTTGAGTACACGTCATTTTATCATATAAGTGTACGTTGATATATATGGTTTACTCGAACTCTAACCAATTTGTGTAGGGTTGGCAAAATCCGGATCCGGATCCGGATGTAGGTGCATCTAGTTCCATTTCCGCATTACATTTCCATATCTGGATTTGGATGTGGGTAATATTCACAATGGATGCGGATGGATATTCCGGATATCCGAATCCACAAAAATAAAAATTCAAAATTTTAATATATAATTTAAAAATTCAAAATTTTAATATATAATTTAAAAATTCAAAATTTTAATATATAATTTAAAAATTCAAAATTTTAATATATAATTTAAAAATTCAAAATTTTAATATATAATTTAAAAATTCAAAATTTTAATATATAATTTAAAAATTCAAAATTTTAATATATAATTTAAAAATTCAAAATTTTAATATATAATTTAAAAATTCAAAATTTTAATATATAATTTAAAAATTCAAAATTTTAATAAATAATTTAAAAATTCAATAATTTACCTAATAATATCAAATAAAATTAAATCATAATTCAATAATTAATAATTCAACATGAACAACATACAACAATATCATAATTTCACACATAAAATTTAATTTTTAATATATTTTTTTAATTTAAAATAAAATTTAACTAGACCCGGATTCGAATCCACACGGATCCTTACTTTCTACATTCGGATCCGCATTTTTTAATATGTGAATCCAAATCTTCCGGATCCTTGCAGATGCGGGCTAGAACCGAATTTTACTGTCATCCCTAAATTTGTGTTCATAATTAAAGTTCATGATAAAATGGGGTTCGTTGTTTGTTCATTTTAACCAATAAATTACTTCTTGTTGTTAGATGTAACCGAAGAAAGAAGACAATTTGTTTATGCCAACTGAGGAGTATACCTTTGTATTTTTGAAATTTTTATAACAATAATATAATTTAGTTAGTTATAATTGAAACCTAGAGGATAATTTACAAAAACTTGGAAATCTACGCCAGCTAGAGGCGAGACCTCTTGCCCATTTATAAGATGTATCCTATAAGGTTGTGTTTACTTGCTGGAGTGGGAGTGAGGAGTGTGGATTCCTCCCACTCCAGCGTTTACTTGCTTAAAATGGCCACGGATTGGGAATCCCACTCCGTGGGCCCCACTCATTTTTGGAGTGGGGAGTGGGAGTGGGACTCCCATTGGGGGAGGTGGGAGTGGGAATCCACTCCCACCTCTCCCCTTTTTACCCTTTCATTTAATTTAATTTAATTTAATATTTTATAATTAATAAAATAAAATAAATAATATTTATTTGAATAATAATATTATATTTAACTAAATAATAATTTACATTGATTCTAAGTTAAAATTATTTTAAAATAATATTATTACATTAATAGAGAATTAATAAATATAATATTATTATATTTATTTTAAAAATAATAGTACTATATTTATTTAATATTAATAATAATAAATAGTTTATTCTAAGAAAATATTAATTTTGTTCTAAATAATATTATATTATTATTTTATATAATAATAAATTTAATATAATTATATTAAATAAAATAAAATAAGGTTTCATTTTATATTAAAATTAATAATTGATTGTTCATAATTAAGAATATTAATAATTATAATAAATTTACAAATATAATAAAATAAATATTATTCATTAAATATATTTTTTATTAGTTTTGTAATTAAAAACTATAATTCTTTAAATAAGGATAAAATTGTAATTTGAAACTATTTACTCCCAATCCAAGACAAAGTAAACACATAAATTGGATTCTGATCTCTATTCTATGCTTCTATTCTAGTGTAAGTAAACAACCTACTCACACTCCCACTCCACACTCCTAATTCAAGGATTCCCACTCCTCAGAATTCCCACTCCAATTCAAAAAGTAAACGCAGCATAAATGTTTTCATGAGCATATTATTTTGTTTGGGCCCAGAGATAAGGCCCAAGTGGTAAACCTTCAATTTGGGCTCTTTTTTCCTGCATGGTTCTCAATTATACCTGCCTCGAATCTACACGTACCACAGTTACATTACATATAGGCAGATTCTACCCAAGCTGAGCCCAATATTGTAAAAAGATCACGGGTTCGATATTTCCCTCACTTTCCGCGTAACAACACACCAATTATTTACAAAAGACTAATGATAAAATTACAAATTTGTATGCAAATTAATGAGAAATAATTGTATTAATTTGATGAAAATTTTTTTTTATTATTTAATTATTATAGTTATGTCACATAAATTTATATAGAAATCTGTGATTTTGTTATTACTCTTTATAAATACTTGTCGCTCAAACCATCTCGGATTATATAAGCGATACACATTACACGTTCTTTGAAACATATTACATTTTCCTTCTTTTTTTTTTTAAATCAAGAGAAAACATATTACACTCTTATCTTAGACAAACTACTAACCTTTTTCTCTTATTTTTATTTTATTTGTCTGTTCAGGCATGAGTATGCCACTTGCAAGATTCTGAGTAGTCAGATCAAGTGTGTTGACTGTTGACTTGACCAACATATCTACAGCTTAATTGTTCCAAAATTGTAATTGTGCCTATCATTCCCAACTTCAAGATATATATATATTTTTAGTAATTTTCAATTTTTTATAAATTATACCATAAATCAAACGCAATGATTCAATCACCGGAACAGCTCCAAATTCTCTCATCCCCACCAACCGCTTTGCACCACATGGCCAATCATAATACGTATACAAAAATCATCCGCGTAACTCTATCAAACATAAAGTAAAAGAGAATAGACAAATAGAATTATCCCAAGTGTCTTCTTTATGAAGAAAAACAAGACAGCCCCTTATAAGTCCCTTCTCTTTATTCCCGTTGATTCTCCATCTTCAGCATATATCTCATTTCCCTTCTTCACAATTTGCCCTCCGTTTGATCACTATTTACAACTTTGCCCCTCATGTCAGAAAACGCCGGTGGGTGCTGCCGTTGCTGCTGCAGCTTCATCTTCACCCTAGGGCTGACCTCACTCTTCATGTGGCTGAGTCTACGCACTTCCAACCCCAAGTGTTCCATAGAAGGATTTTACCTTCCTGCCCTCGACAAATCATCAAACAACCGAAACAACACGACACTTCAGTTTCAGTTAAAGCTCGAGAACACCAACAAAGACAAGGGAGTCTACTACGACGACGTAAACGTCACCGTTTATGACTTCCCCAATCGAAGCCACATCATCGGCACGTCCGTGATTGGGAGGTTTTATCAGGGGCACAAGAAGACTGCTCACAAGAATGGAACTGCGCCGACCGATCAGAAAGTGGTTTCCCGGGCGGTTTTTGCAAATGGGTCGGCGCTTTTCCGGGTAGATTTGGTGACGGCGGTGAGGTTCAAGATCATTGCATGGAAGACGAAGAGGCACAAGATCGCTGTTGGGGCTGACGTTGAAGTCAACGTTAATGGTACCAAAGTCAACAAAAAGAACATTAAGCTCAGTTCTTCAGGATCAAATAATGTGAGCTATTATTGTTGTTGTGTGGGAATATTGTTGTATTTTTTTGTCTTGATTTTTGCTTAATTTTAATTTTAATTTTTTTTTTTTGTGTTTTTATTGAAAATTTTGAAATCGTTGTCTTAGGATTAATTTGTTGTGTGAGCTAATTAATTAATGATGATTTTTTGAAAACAGAAATTATGGTTGTACAATTGGCAAATTTCAGTGCTATATATATATTAATAATTTTATATTGACAATGAGTTGACTTATGGCTCTTTGCAAGTAAAAAAATTATAATTATTATTCTTATTTCTTTCTTAAAAAAGACATGAATTTTTAATCATGTTTAGTAAGTTGTTTTTTTTTTCAGCACCCATTTGTTTAATGATACTTCTTTTTCCTTATTTTTAATTTGATGCCTCTTGAATCATAATAAATTGGTGAAGCAGAGAATGGTTGTTGGACCAAATGGGCAAACATGTTCCTCAATTAAATAAAGAAAGAGTTGCCAATCAATAAATTTCAACAAGAGACATCATCACTGCCAAAATCATAATGATCTCTAACTCATCTCGTCTTAAATGCTACCGACTTAAAGTTGGTCCAATGTTGCATCTGTTAGGCACTTGTTTTGTTATTTTTCAAAAGGAAAAAGAAAAAATAGTTAATATGCATAAATATAAGAGTGGAGGGTACTCCATGCTGACCGTGCATACCATCGGGAACGTTGTCGTACACGACGGATCATGTGTCATGATTTTATTAGCCGGACTGTAGGGTGCCAGCCAAAGGAATCGTGACACGTAGTCGTCGGATTTCTGAGAGCGAATGCTCTATGATTGATACCCCTCGAAGAGTTCCAGGCAATTTCACCAGGGATGATAAGCAGAAGCTTTTGGTACGCGTTTTATAATTTTGTTCATATACTACTTGACTTAGTAGAAAAGCAATTTTTTGATATACACAGGAAGCTTCAGAGTATGTTCCGTCAATATTAAATTATGAAGTGTTTATTGAGTCAGTAAGAATTTGATTAATCAGCACACCAAGAAAATTTCTTAAACAATTTCTCAGATTGTGATGTCAGATCACAAATTGTTTTGCGAGGATCTTTCGCATTCAAGTTTCTTAACATTTTTAACTCATGCAAAATGATTTATGGAAAATTGGAAATCAAAGAAGCATAATCCTCGTATATATACATATAATACTTAAAACAATCCTAACTTCTGAGACGGCCTAGATAACGTATGCAGCAATAATTGTGTAATTTTCATCCATTTTGTGGCGCTACTCTAGCGGAAAGGCGAGCTGCCGCCTTGTGGTTTGATGAGAGAATAGTAAGCCCCGCCGCGACTCAAGGCAACGAGTTCATTGTGTGATCCTTGTTCCACAACTCTGCCATTCTTGATAACAGCAATGGTGTCTGATTTTTGTATTGTGGAGAGCCTGTGAGCTACAACTACACATGTTCTTCCCATCATCATTTTCTCAAGTGCTTCTTGGACTAAGCTTTCTGATACGCTATCAAGTGCACTTGTAGCTTCATCCAAAAGCAGAATTGATGGGTTCTTTAGTATTGCTCGAGCAAGTGCAATCCTCTGCTTTTGACCCCCTGATAGCTGAACTCCTCTTTCTCCACAGTATGTGTCATACCCATCTTTCATTCCACTACAATTAGGAAAACAAATTCATATGATCAATAAACAAGCTGATGATACATATATGAGGGTCTTGTGGGCTGAATTTGTGTCTTTCAAGCTATTAGTATCGTACCTTATGAATTCATGAGCATTGGCAAGAACTGCTGCCTTTTTTATCTCGGATTCTCTGGCATCCGCTTTTCCATAGGCAATGTTTTCGCGGATGGTTCCAGCAAAAAGGGTTGGCTCTTGACTGACCAATGCAATATGTGACCTTAACTGTTTCAAATTATAGTTCCTTATGTCCTGTTCATACATGAACACTGATCCCTTCAATGGATCATAAAATCTCTCAAGTAGGCCAATAATGGTAGATTTGCCGCAGCCACTCTGTCCCACTAGTGCTACTGTCTTTCCTGCTTCAATTTTAAGACTCAAGCCTTTCAAGATCATCTGATCAGGCCTAGTTGGATAAGCGAAGAACACATTCTTCAGCTCTATGCGCCCTCTCATCTGCCTTTTGATGTCTCGGCCCTGTGGGCTGTCAGGATCAATCTCACTTCTCCGGTCTAGGATTGCAAAAACTGATCGAACAGCATTGCTTCCTTTGGATATGTCAGAAGTCATGCTTCCGGCTTCTGCAATGACATATGCTGTGAATAGCAGTATCAAAAATGCTTGGAAAAGGTGTTCCGGGGTTATTAACTCTTGTGTCAATAGCCTTCCACCGTACCAATAAGCCAATGCTGTTGAGGCTGTGTTGAAAAATTGAGAGCTAAACAGGCCAATACCAGAATACCAAGAGTGTTTAAGACTCTCCTCTTTTGGACCTCTCAAGGTTTCCTTGAATAGCCCCAATATTCTTTTCTGAGACGAGAAGGCAGTTATTGTTCTGTGGTTAATTACAGCCTCACTCGCCAATTGGCTTCCTTCTTTCTGTGCTTTTCGTGCCTTTCCAGCCATACTCTTCATCAAGACATTTCTTGAATAATAGCTTCCGATGACTAATGGCTGCACCGCGATCATCACAAGTGTAAGCCTCCAAGAAAGAACCAGGCCTACTATGTAGGAGAAAACAGAACCAAAGATTGCTTGAACCAGCAATGACATTCTATCCCCAACAAGGGATCGAACCACATTGGCTTCAGTAGCTAATCTTGCACAGATGGCTGCACTTGTATTGTCTTCTTGATCAAACCACCCTATCTCAAAAGTCATAAGCTTTCCTAGTAGTTTCTCTCTCACTCTTTTTGTCAACTTTTCTCCCATAACTGAAAAGCTGTAGTGTTGGAGAAGGCTGGAGATGAAATTGAGAACAGCAACGCCTAAGAAAAGTAGTGACAAGGTTCTGGATTTGGACTTGATTTCGGACTTGTCAGTTCGGAAGTAAATTGATATAAGAGAACCGACACAATAAGCATTTATTGGTTGTACTGCTCCAGAACCTATTGAAGCTATGCATCCTAGCAATGCACTTCCCCACTCAGGCATGTTTATTTTGAGCAAACGCCATTGTGAGGGTGTAGCATAACTTGATTGATCGATCCTATCGCCTAGACTATCATCATCAGGCTCATACTGTATTGTATAGGAATAGGGTGTGCCCACAGAAAGTGCTGGGCTGAAGGGGTTTAAAGCTGGTGTGCTTGCAGCACTTGACCTCATGCTCATAGGACTTGGAGCAATAGTCCTCTTATAGAGATTTATTGCATCCATTTGATGGCTGAAATCATTGAAAGTGTCATTGGAGGTGTCATTTTCCGATGCCATCTGCTGCAACTCTACCATCTGATAGTATTCTCCACCTTCCCCGTGATTCATCAGCTCATTATGTGAACCAGATTCCACCACTTTGCCAGCTTTCAGAACCATGATCAGATTTGCTGTTCGTATTGTTGAGAGGCGGTGAGCAATTATCAGTGTTGTCCTCCCTTTTGATGCTTTATCAATTGCCTCTTGTACTATTCTTTCAGATTGTGCATCTAGTGCACTAGTGGCTTCATCAAGCAGCAAGATCTTTGGGTCCCTGATTAGAGCCCTTGCAATTGCAATTCTCTGCTTTTGCCCGCCAGACATCTGGAATCCAAGTTGGCCAACCTGGGAAATGACAAAAATTCATAAATTGAAGGGTGTTTTCTAAACCTCTGGAGTAAGAGCTTTTTGGACTAACAAGCTAAAATTTTCCTAAGTTCATAACTTCGTATGACTGTGAGAAGTTGCAATCTGTTCTGCCATTCTATAAAGGAAAATTATCTGAAACAAATCATTCAAAGTACTTCAAATAACTATTTTTAAGTCTCTACTTATTGAAATTGCTTAAAGCTGAAGTTAATATCCCAAGAGCAGGAACCTAAAAATATTGGTTGAACTGAGACAGAAGTAAGCTTACTTGAGTTTCATATCCATCTGGTAACTTGGTGATGAAGTCATGTGCATTAGCAGCCTTAGCTGCGCTGATCACATCATCCATGGAAGCTCCATCCTTCCCAAAGAGTATATTCTCTGTAATAGATGTTGCGAAGAGGACTGGTTCCTGATTAACTAGACCCATTTGCGATCTCAGCCACTTGAGGTGAAGTCTCCTTATTTTGTATCCATCCAAAAGAACTTCTCCTTCAACAGGGTCATAAAATCTTTGAAGCAATGCTATGGTTGTGGACTTTCCAGAGCCACTGCCACCAGCAAGTCCAACAGATTTCCCGGCTGGAACTCTAAGATTCAGTCCTTGTAAGACCAGCGTATCAGGTCTTGATGGATAACAAAAATAAACGTCCCTGAATTCAATCTCCCCTCTAACATATGACAACGCCTTCCCCATTTTATCATCTGTGTCTATAGCAGGAGTCCTGTCAACCATTTCAAAGATTCGAGTAGCAGCAACTTTTGCCTCAGTGATGGCAGTTAAATTTGGGAGTGCACCCAAAACACTCCTGCAAACAGAATAGAAAGTATTCAGTTCTGAAACTGAATTAAGGTTTAATTGTTAACAATCAAGCCTATCATTAAGAGTAGTTAAAGGGAAATTAACTCACAATCCTCCCATGATGATACTGACTCCAGCAACAAAGATAGAACCTCCTTTTTCTCCCTTTTCAGTGACCAAATAAGATCCTACCCAAGCCTGAAAAGCCCAACCTACATAAATCATTCCCATGCTTCCCATCAACAAACCCTTTATGAAACCTTGCTTTATTCCAAGTTCCATAGTCTTCTGAAGAGCATTGCTGAATCTAATTAGGGTTTCGTGCTCCGCTACATATGAATATACTGTTCTTATGGAAGAAACTGCTTGTTCTGCTATCCCACCAGCAACCCCATATGACTCAATCATCTTCATTATGACTCCCATCATCAGCTTCCCAAATAAAAGTCCCGGAACTATGAACATTAGTGTTAAAGGAAGCGCTGCCAATGAAAGTCTCCAGGATAGTATGAAGGAAAACAGGAGGCAGAAGAAGAAAGTTGATAGATATGCAAGGGTGTTGGGTATCTACATGAACGAAACAAGCATATTATTATCAGAACATTGTCACAGACAAACTACTCTACACATTACATCCATTTCAAGATTGATCACCGAGTTATCAGGTTTACATATCACAGCATGAGTAGCTTCATTACTATAAACATGCAACCAATACGAGGAAAGAATCATGATACTAAAAGCGAACCTTCTCGCAAATTGCAACTTGGATTGAATTGGAGTCATTAGAGATGGTCGAGACAACTTGGAAGGTTGTGGAAGAACCTTGCTCTTGAGTGTCAAAGAAACCAACTTCTTGTCTTAGGACAGATTTCAAGTACTCCATTCTCATTCTGGAAGTCTGTCTCTCCGCAGTTCTTGTCCAACAAAGTCCTTCTACAAAAGCACAAATTCCAGGACAAAAAAAAAAAAAAAAAAAAAGGTTGACTCCAGTTTATTATGTCCGAATGACCAACAAAAAGATAGTTGAGTGTTTCAACTTACCAACAAAAGCAGAAAGTCCAACTCCTATAGCAACATAAAGCAGCCTGAGCGTATACTGAAAAACAAAAAACATTATGGTAACAAGTTATTATTAGCAAGGTAAAGTACTAAAAATGATGAAATTTACAAACAGGACTCAAAATACATACTTTATCTACAGTATCATTCGACAACGAGCTACTACTGGGATTTCCATAATCATTGATCACAAAGCTAAGCACAAACACCATGAGAGGATACTGCATTCCATCACCAATGCTGCCTATAGTTCCAAATAACATCAACAACTTGTCTTTGCCATCAGCATATCGAAACAAGCCATCATTTCCCCCCATTTTTTTTCTTTTTAATCCTCCTGGTAGAAGATAGTATGTGTAATTTTTCAAAGTTGTAACAACTTCATTAGTACTTCTTCGTTCTAACAGAGATTACCTTTTATATTCTTCATTCTTGTGCTCTGCTCTCATTGGCTGGCCCTTATATTTTAAATAATTGTTTTATGCTAGCCGGCGATTAATTGTTTTTACATCTTGGCAGCTGGGACAAGAATTTATTATGCATGGTTTCCATAATTCCAGTACATGCTATTCATGTTTAATGACTTACTGTTTGTTTTGTCCACATACTGATCTAAGTTCTTGTTAGAATTATTCTAAAATCTGTATGATCATTGTTGACGTTAATGTTTAGCTGGTGATGACTGACTGATAAGGACCTTAATTGATTTGACAATTCTGAAGCAAAATGACTTTGTGCACACCTTCATGTACGGCCAAAGCAAGGCAAATTACTTTGGTTTTATTATAGTATTCATATATTTTCATATTTACTTGGCTTTTTCGTTCACTTTGCTCTTGCCTGCAACGAGCACACTCTTCCAGGGGTTAAAAAACAAATTGTTATGGCGATTAGTAAGAATTTTTCTTCCTGGAACGGCAACCCAAGACACATTTTCATATTAAATTATTACTGACAGTTCTGTCTGTTTTACATCTGTGCAATTGTTTTTACTGTGATGTATTTTCTCTTGGGTTGGACCAGCAAGTATATTTTCTTGTGGCCGACTTGCTATACGTGTACTTTTAGAAAGATTCTATGCTTGCCTAGGAAATTTAAATCTTTCAGAATTTGATATTTAGAATACAAAAAAATGTCTTGTACGATCGAACAACAAGTTTACTAACCACACAAGATACCATAAGTTCCCGTAGGTCTGACCCAATGGTTTTAAACTAATTTTATTGGACTGTTTATTTGAGTTCGAATTTTTTTAAAAAAAAAAAGAGGAAGAAATAAAAAATTTTGAGAAAAAAAAACTTTAATCAATTTTTTTAGCACTTGTAGTGCTTATATGTTAAAGAAAAGCATTTGTTATGCCAGCTTTTCGAGTTGCAATTTATTGCAGCCAATGATCAAGAAATTATGTGTTTGTGCTAATGTATTCTTCATAGCTATTAGGAAATACTCTTTTAGTCTTAGATTTTTGCATGATTTTATTTCTGAATCAACACCATTTATTTGTGTCAAACTTTTCTAGTGCTTAAACTTACAAATGTAATAATTCATATGCCAAAACTTCCGATGGCAGACAGAAATTATCAAATTTCTTACCCTCTCTGCTTAAAATTTTACTTGATCCATAGCAATGGCATCCTTTTATCTGAGTTGCACGTATGTGATTTATTTATTTTATATATCAAATGATTGTTTTGTTAGTTTATTATAAATTAAAAATATTCCAATACAGGACGTTGGATTTGTTAAAATCTGAAAAATCTATTGAAGAGTGTGATCTGATTAATTGTGAAAACCATTAAATCACATGTTTTAATAATATAATGACATTATACTATTAAACCGTAAGATTTAATAATTTTTTTAAATTTAAATAAAGTTCAGAATTTTGGACTAAATCAACACTATATTATAAAGAGTAATGATACAGCCACAAACTCTTGTACAAACTTATTTTGTACAAACTGATGTGGCTTGATAAGATTGGTTGAATTAAATATCACTTGGCCCACATGATTTGTTTTTATTAATTTATATTTTCATTCAACCAATTAATTAATACCACGTCAGTTTGTACAAAATAAATTGGTACAAGAGTTTGTGGCTGTATCATTACTCTATTATAAATTAGCCCCTTCTCTTCTTGTATCTTTCTTGCATGCATTATATGAAAGGAAGGATGGAAACAAAAGAAATGGAGAAGGGATCAATGAATTCTCAGCAGAAAACAAAATATGATCAGTTGAAACTAATTCCTCCTCAGAATGAGGGCCACTTGGTACGTAGTAATTGAGAAATGTTGCAATCATAAAAATACTTTCATATTAATTTCTTCGAGCATGACTTGTTAACTAAATACTTTCATATTTCTACAGATACGTTTCACAAGAAAAACAACATTTGTATATATCTTTCGTTTTTTTATTATTAGCAGGCACTACTGTAATTTTCTTTTTTCCGAAGTGTATGTAGTGTTTACACACAATAATTGAACAAGGTAGGCTTGGTCAAACCTGTAAAAATTTTCCCATGACTCATAAAACTTTAGCATGTGTAACTATTAGTGACTATGTTATTAGACACTGGCAATGGAGTCCCCTTAAGTGGCTTGACTGAGTTTGTTCCCTAGTTCAAGTGGCAGGGAAGTCGTCTTTGTTGGAAGAACATGTGCCTCCTGGTTCGAGTGGAGACTTATAGTCTGTGTTGTGGTACGGGCTTAAAGGTGCCTTCCACGATTGGGGCCCTCCCTAGGATACCTCGTGATTAAGACAAAAAAAAAATTAAGTGTTCAATCTTAAACGTTGTCCTAAATATTGGATTAAGTCTGATGTGACCTTATATTTACCCTCAATGTATCCACGTGTCATTCTATTAATGGTCATCTTTTACCTTTTAAATGCAAAATCACTAACTTGAAATAAAAAGGAAGTTTGACCAGATTCTTTGCATCAAAAGTATAATTATGGTACCTTTCATCAAAAGATTATATATTAATACTCACAACCTCTCTAATAATAGATTGTCACGTGACACTATTACCCATCATTGTGCTCGTCTATTATAATCTACACACACACGCACACATATATATATATATGCATATATAGGGGCGGATCAGCAGTCCCTTAAAGTTACATTTATTTTTACACTAATTTATAACCATTAGATTTACTACACATCAACGGTCAAGATTTTAAGAATTTAATAATATAAATACTTAATAACAATAGTAATTAATGTATTTTTCTCTCTTCATAAGTTTTCATGTAAAACTTAATTTCTCTCTCCTAATTTTTCTCGGTAATTTTTTCTCTTTCCTAAATTTTCTTAATTTCTTTTTATTTTTCTCTTCTTATGGCTAAGCATCCATTGAATGTAACATAAAAAATAAAAAATAAAAAATCAACAGTTAGGAATGGCTTGCTTATGAAATTATCAGGCCTCCCATTTTCAATACACCGAAATCCTTTGTATGAAAAAAAAAATTACAATCTACATATTAATACAAAGGGTACTTCTCATTCCATACCCAATCACCACCATCAATCAAATCACACCCATTTTAATTCTCACTCAAAAATTCAACTCTCCTCTTATCCATCATCAACGCTCCATCAACTTTCAGTCACTTCAACCTCTTTGATTTGCCCATAACTATGTACCCTTAGAGTGCTGCTAGGTATCGAGAAGGACAACAGAAACGACATTCTCTCCTGCCGTTTCTCCTCTCGTTCCTCTCACTCATTAAACATTAAAAAAATAAATAAAAATGAATAAAAAAAATGGTGTGAAATCCATCTTTCACTTTTCTCTCTTTCATTTTCCCCAGCTTTCACTTTCCTCTCTCTTTCACTTTCGTTCTCACGCAAGCTTCACTTTCACTTTCCTCAGTTCTCACGCAGGCTTCACTTTCAGGCTTCACTTTCATTTTCCTCTTCCTCAGCTTTCACTTTCCTCTCTCTCTCTCTCACGCATGCTTCACTCTTCACTTTCCTCTCTCACGCAAATCACGACCTCCCTCTCCAGCCTGAGCAACTGTTCACAACCTCCTCCCTCTCCAGCCAACAACCAGTCACGGCCTCCTCCCTCTCCCCCTCTCTCGGCTCTCTTGGCAAACATTAAGTGAGCGGTGGATTTTTTCAGCTTGTTCTTTTTGTTTTAATTTTCTGTTATGTGAAAGATCTAGCACGTATTGTGGAATTTAAGCTTGTTTTTTTTTGGTGTTGTTGGTGGGTTTCGTTGGAATTTAAGCTTCTGGAATTTAAGCAATGTAAATTTTGTTGCGGGTTATGTTATGAATTTTGTTTTATTTCAATACTATTTGTTTTAGAAATTTTGGTGGGTCTCGTTGGAATGTAAGCTTCTGGAATTTAAGCAATGTAAATTTAGTTGCGGGTTATGTTATGAATTTTGTTTTATTTGGTGTTTATGTTGTGAATTTTGTTGTGGGTTATGTTATGAATTTTGTTTTATTTCAATACTATTTATTTTAGAAATTTTGTAAATTTAATTTTTATGAAACTGAATATAAATGTTAATTATTTTGTAGGAATGTAAAATTTTGAAAATGAGCGTATAATTGAAGATGTGCCACTGGAAAAATTTGAGCCAACTCTTGGCATGTTATTCGATGGTTATGAGGAAATGTTTGAGTTTTACAAAGCGTACGGTAGACAAGAAGGGTTTCCTGTGAAGAAGCTAACAAGTAAGAAAGGGAGCGATGAGACTGTAAAATATGTGACCTTTGCATGTGGCCGTAGTGGCAAAGCAGATAGTAGATCTAGTAATATGCTGAAGTTGAAGCCTGTTGTGAAAACTAGTTGTGAAGCTAAAATTGGAGGTTGTGTAAATGAAGAGGGAAAATGGATTCTTCGAACTTTAAACCTTCAGCATAATCATGGATCGAGTCCGAACAAAGCAAGATATTTCCCTTGTAACCGTAGAATTAGTGCAAGTGTAAAAAAACGAATTGAAATGAATGATTCTGCGGGAATTAATATTGCTCAAAATTTTAATTTTATTGTTGTCGAAGCTGGTGGGCATGAAAATGTGTCATTTTTAGAAAAATATTGTAGAAATTTTATTAATAAAGCAAGACGATTACAGCTTGGAGAATGAGATGTTATGGCAATTTTAAAGTACTTCAAGACAAAACAAGTTGAATGCGATAGATTTTTTTTTAACATTGATTTGGATGAGCAGGATCGATTGAAGAATGTATTTTGGGCAGATCGGAGGAGTAGGGCAGCTTATAAATATTTTGGAGACGTTGTAACATTTGACACCACGTATCTTACAAACAAGTATGATATGCCGTTAGTCCTTTTTGTTGGAGTTAATCATCATGGGCAGTCTATTTTGTTAGGATGCGGATTGATTTCTCACGAGGATACGGAGACATTTTACGTGGCTATTTGAGGCATGACTATCATGCATGTTCGATTCTCCTCCCATTGGTATTATTACTGATCAAGATAAAGCAATGTAAAAGGCAATTGAGAATGTTTTTCCTACGACTAGGCATCGATGGTGTTTGTGGCATATAATGAAGAAGGTGCTTGAAAAGTTAGGGGCTTTTAAAGAACATGAAGGTATTATTTCTTCGTTACTTTCTGTTGTTTATGATTCGTTGAGCCCTGCTGCATTTGAGGAAGATTGGAATGACATGATTACAACATATGATTTATGGGATAATGCTTGGTTAAATGGTTTATATGATGAGAGGTATCGTTGGGTTCCATGCTATTTAAAAGACAGTTTTTGGGCGGGAATGTCAACAACGCAGTGAAGTGAAAGTATGAATGCATTTTTTGATGGGTTTGTTAACTCAAAAATAAATTTAAAGCAGTTTGTGAAGCAATATGAAAATGCATTGTGAAGGAAAGCTGAATTGGAATGGCAAGCATATGCCAAGTGTTTCAGTAAAAACACTCCGTGTGTAACAAGATATGAGATAGAGAAACAAGTTGAGAAGATGTACACAATTGCTAAGTTCAAAGAATTCCAGCAAGAATTAAATGCACTGATGTATTGTGATATAGTGGATTCTGTTGGGTCAATTTATGAAATCAGTGAATCACTTGGACAAGGAAAGAAAAAAAACTTTGAGGTTGCGTTTGATGAAACTGAATGTGAAGTTAGTTGTATCTGCTCAAAGTTTCAGTTTAGGGGAATTCTTTGTAGACATGCCCTTTCAGTGCTGATACGGCATGGTATTGAAATACTTCCAGAGATGTACATTTTATCAAGGTGGAGGAAAGATGTGAAGAGATGTTATAGTAAAGTGAAAGTTAGTTATGGTATGCAGAATTTATCCATTCAACAAGAGAGATATGACAAAATGTGTACTGATTTCACTGAGGTTGCAAACATAGCTATTGATGATGAGAGTAGTTATAAATTTGTGTTGGATTTGATTAATAAAATAATGAAGGATCTGCCTAAGCAAATTCGGTGTGCAAGTGTGGAAACAACAGCTATTGGTGAAGTAAGTTGTAGCAGCAACAACATCGAACATGTAATTAATGATCCAATAACGGCACGTCATAAAGGGAGTCCTCCTCGTTTGAGGAAACAATCTTCACTCCGAAAAAAACCTGCCCAAAAGAACAAGACAGCCGAAAAAAATAAGGTTTGTTTGAATGCATATATATGTTTTATAATTTCATTTTATCTTTTATCTTAATTTTGTTGTGCAAATTTTAATGTACTCGCAAGCGCACGAATCTATTGTAGTATAGACTAATGGTGACGAGTGTCGATCCCACGAGGAGGTGGATTTTAATTATATATAGAATTAATTTTGTAAATGGGTAGTTGGATTTATGGTGGAAATGATTTGGAATATGCTAATACTTAAATTAAAATGGCGAGAATAAATTCTAAAATTGGAATTGCAATGAAGAGAATAAATTGAAGAGAAAATCTATTAAATTGACGTACTTGGGTATCTGGATCCGTATCAACATGCATCATGGGCTAAATAATCCGTATTAATGTCAATTAAATCATGAGGGGGGAATCCACACCTCATGAACCACGCTCTAATCAATATGGTGCTAAGGGCTTATCGTGCCAAATAATAATAACCTTGTACTAGAGGGCCGGTGAAACCAAGGCGGTACTAGACAAGATTAGTATTATTTGTCGACGAGAAGTCAAAACATCCACAAAAACTAGAGGGGAAGAGAAAATAAATTTACCAAATAAAGCTCATGACACATGTTGAGACTTCACCTTCAACCCAAGCTTGAAAGAAAATTAGCCACTCATAATTGAACTAGGGGCAAAATGAAAATTTATTAAAATACGAAGAAAATACAAGATGGAGAGGGAATTACAGAAAATAGATCCCAAAAATGGATTCAGAGATATCAAATTAAGGGGGAGAGGCCCCCTTTTTATAGATATATGGAGTAAATCATGGCCATCGGATTAAAAACAGTTTGGACGCTCAAGATTGCGCCACGTCATCAGTCAACAGTCCACGGTTTGACCACGCGGATGAACAGTAACGCGGTTTGGTTGAAAATAATCCTGTGTGATGCATGCACCGTACGCGAGATTTTTCGTCCACTGATATGCTGCCACGTCACCATCAACAGTACATAAGAATTTTAGTCCAACAGGATCGTGACACCTCATCAGTCAATGCCACATCATCGGTCAATGCCACGTCATCATCCGTCTATGTGAACAGTATCGTGAACAGTAACGTATACAGTACCGTACACGTGAACAGTACCGTACATGTGAATAGTGCCATTTTTCCTTTTATGCTCCTCCTAAGGTTTTTTACCGTCCTGAGTTCAAAAGTGATGTCCGTTTTGCCGTCTGATTTCTCCTTTATTGTGAAATGACTATAGTGCCCTTAAAATACATAAAATACTTAATTAAAATAAAACACATGTAATTAAATCACAAGAAGGTTAAATACATAAAAGTAAGAGTTGTTAGTAAGACTTGAAATGTAAAATGACGGTTTTCTCCTTTATAAATATGCATTTTCTAACACTCAACAAATTTTTTCTTAATTACATTGTATATTATAATTTTACAGGATTTGTAAGAAAATGTTTCAGCATCTTTTGAAATGGCTAATGAAGTCTCCACACAGCAGAGCAACATGGCAATGATATATTTTTTTGAGTTTTTATTATTAATGTTAGTTCAACTATTTTTAACATATGTAACTAAGTATGTTGTTGAGTATATATAGACGTTTCACGAAGGAAGCAATGTAAATGCAAATCTCAATCAGCACGGGAGTTTAGGCTATTATAATGTAAGAAACAAATTCACAAGTAAATTTTAATTTTACAATTTTAATATGAATTTAACAATTTTTTTTAGGTACCTGTATACCCATTTCAAGTTGGTGAAAATAATATTTACCAGCCAATTCCTTATAGCTGGCACACGGTAAGTATACTTATATTTATAAATTTCTTAATGCATACTTATATTTTACGTTGTCAAATTTTTATAATGTATAATGATATTTTAATTTCTTGTGTATTATAGCAACCAGTCCCACCGTATGCTTTGCAGTCGCATTATTCTTCTCCTTCGATGACGTATGAAGGATCTGCAAGTGGGAATTTTCAACAATTGTTACATCAACAATGTAATGAAGACAACAATCGCCGCAATTGATGTTTGACTTATATTTGTTTCGATTATTTTCATTATCATTTCAGTTAGATTTGGCTTGAGACGACAAATTTATGTTTGACTTTAACTTGTTTCGATTATTTTCACTTACATTTGTGTTAATGTTTACGAGTATTTTCACTACAGAATAAATTTCCTTTCACTACAGATAATTCCTTATAGGTGACCCAAAAAGTTTCCTTTCAATTTTCTTTACTTCACTAGCCAACAGCGGAAGTGTAATTAATGATTTCCTTTTTTCTTTGTTTGTCTTTGTGGGTTTTTGTTGTATTTTTCAGTTTCTGTTTGGTTGACAGTTTCTTGTGTTATTGTATTGGTTGACGGTTTCTTGTGTTATTGTGTTGGTTATTGTGTTGGCATTTGTTTGTTGGCATTTGCATGGAATGATAGAACTGTTTGAATTAGGATTTAAGTTAGAAAAAGTGGCAAATTAAAAAATCATTTCAAATGTTTGGTTATTGTGTTGTTTTTGTTTGTTGGCATTTGCATTTTTTTTCATTTTCCAATATATATGGTTTATTATTGGGTCCGTTAGCAATTGTTGCATTTTTTTAGATATGAATTATAATTACAATAGTAAATTCAATTCATAGTACAAATTAAAAGAATTTAAAAAAAATTCTTGAATATAAAACATAGTAAAATAATTACAAGTATTCTAATCAAATCATAACATGGAGTTTGTCTTCTTCGAAGTTCATCATTAAACAATCCCCTCTGCGCTTCACATAATTGAAACTTAACAGACAAGCATTCAATCTCCAATGCCAACTTTTTAACTTCCTCCACTAACAAATCAATTTTCTCTTCACTACATTTATGGTCTTCTTCCCATTCAAATTTCTTACATCCTCTACATTTTCAAAATTTGCAATTTGGATTCTTTGTAGTACGTGACGTGAACAACTCCATTTGTTCACTGCATTCGTTACATATTTGCAATGAATTCCGAGTTTCATTTGTACTAGATGACATCGTCATTCATAAACTACTTAAACTGCCAAAATATAAAAAAACAGCAGACATACAATCCTGGAAGTTAAAAACAGAGCAAAGCAAAAATTACAGCAACCATGCAATTAATCGATTGTTAAAAACAGAGCAAAAATTACACCAAGCATGCAATTAATCCACTATAAATTGCCGTTATATCCAAAGATATTTGATTCCACATATTCTTTTACCAAACAATTACATTTTTCCACTTCATATGACAAGAACAAACAAACCATTATATCCCAATTGACAGGAACCAGAAATTTCAAACAAATGTTTAATAAACCATCATGCCCGCAAAGATGACTTCCTTCTGAAAAAAATTATATATATACGGGTACAAGTTTCAATTTCAACCACTTCCATCAGAGAAAGAACAAGCAAAGAAAAATGTAAAACCAATTAGACGGCTGAAGTAAATGATTTCATCAACCGCTTAAATCAACAATGATAGTGCCAGTAAATTATCTAATGAACAAAAATGACAAAATCAGCCCTTGCAAATACATACAATTGACATAAACCTCAAAATTGTTGCAATTTCCTCAGCACTGATCAAAATTGATTCTTGCCCATAAGGCTAACACATTTGCATTTTCAAGTCATTCAGATCTAAATAACAAAACTCCAACTGACAAAAGTTCTTAAATTAGATCCAAACTAGAAAATATCAAACAACTTATTAATCGCAGAATAACCAAAAAATATTAAACCAAACAGAACAAAACCGAGAAAATAAAAGTGTCAAAAAAATTAAATGAAACAAGAGCGACAAACAGTGAGAGCAAAGACATTGTTTCCCAAAAGCAACAAAAAAATAAAAGACAAATAAGATACCTCGGAGGAGGAGGAACAGCTAGCCAGCAGCCTCTTCATTAAAGAACTTTAGTCCAGAAAAAAAAAATTACTAGTGCAGAGCCTTCATTTTTTGTACGAAGCAAAGGTAATCAAGATTACTAGTGCTAGGGAAAGGACCGTGAGGGAGAGAGAAGCGTCAGGGGGAGAGAAGCGTGAGGGAGACATAAGCTGGTGAGGCAAGCCGGAAGCGTGAGGGAGCTTCTGGAAGCGTGAGGGAGACAGAAGCTGGTGAGGCACGCCGGAAGCCGCGAGGGAGAGAGGAAAGTGAGGGAGAGAGGAAGGTGAGGGCTGGAATGGAAAGTAGATAAGATTTCCCTTTGCACGAAGCGATAAAGCAGTCTTTCTTTATTCATTTTTTATTCATTCTTTTATTATTTTAATGTTTTATGTAGCGAGAGGAACGAGAAGCGAAACGGCAGGAGAGAATGCTGTTTCTCTCGTCATTCTCTCGTTCTTCTCGCTCCTTAGCATTTTCCTTTCCCTCTGCACGAAGCGATAAAGCAGTCTTTCTTTATTCATTTTTATTCATTCTTTTATTATTTTAATGTTTTATGTAGCGAGAGGAACGAGAAGCGAAACGACAGGAGAGAATGTCGTTTCTCTCGTCATTCTCTCGTTCCTCTTGCTCCTTAGCATTTTCCGTACCCTTATTCCACTGCTTGGTAATCCAAATAACAAAAACAAAAAAATTGTACACATCGTAACAAAAAAAAAATCTAAGAACCCCCATATACGGTCCTATTAGCCTTAACCTTTTAAATTTCTTGAAAAAATCATTAACTTTGAAACGCTTCATTGTCATCCTAAGATGGATTCTTAGACATTAGTAATAAAAATTAAATTTTGGATTTTTTTAATGATACATTCAATGGGTAAAGACTTAACTTAGGAGAGAGAAATTAAGTTTATAAGGAAATTGATAAGGAGAGAGACAGTACATTAATTACTGTTGTTGTTAAACATTTATTTTATTAAATTCTCAAAATCTTGACCATTGATATGTCGTAAATCTAATGGTTATAAATTAGTATAAAAATAGATATAATTTTAACGGGCTGCTAATATGCCCCCATATATATATATATATATAACCCATCATAAATATAAATTGCATATGTTGACTTCATGACGAGTTTTGATAAAGTAATTTTAAAATCCGAGTTTCTTACCATCATGATTGAGAAAAATTTCATAAAATCGATCACTGCGAGTGGTGTGGAAGTGTCTTGATGGACAACGGACAAACCGATGCATTTCGCTCGGCCCAGCCCAGTGGGCGAAGTAATAAAAAGAGTTGGGCTGGATTTGTGTCATTGATGCAATTTTGTAAAATAGTAAAACGTTATTACATGCCCATAAATATTTCATAATGGCATTTCATAATTATAATACACGTGTATAACACTACAACCTTAATAAATTAATAACATTAGGATCATGAAAAAATTATTAATTTAGTAAAAATTAGTTAATTGATATTTAATAAATTATTATTCGGACAGGTATTCTTGGTTTGTAAAATATGATCACATTCATGATAATTTTCTTTTTTCATAGATTTTTCCTGATTTGGTCTAATATATGCATCAATTATGTTTTATTTTAGTAGTACTTAATTATTTTAAATTGAGAGTGATAAAATTCTTATAGGGTTTTTATTTTCTTGTGTTAAAGATGGTAGTTCTACTCTAAGTTAGGGATGACAAAACTCATGTCCGGACCCAATTATGACAATGCCCAAACTCGGCCTGGATATATTTTTTAGACAACCGGGCTGGTCTTAAAAAGCCCAACATCAGGCAGGGTTTTTTAATTTAGATTTTTATGCTTGGATTTTATATTTTATAATATTATATACGTATATTTTTTTATACTTTTATAATTTTTAAATTTATTTTAATAAAATTGGACATGGAAATATAAACTTTAAATGCTTAAAATTTTACATAAATATAATAGATGGGTCAAATGAATATAATTATTTAAAATATTATATATTTTAAAATATTTTTAAACAAAATTCGGGTTCCAAGTCGGACCTCAGGCTTATCAGGTGATGCTCGGAACTAGCCCGGTCTCATCCCCAGGGCTGGGTATTACCTGGCTTGCATCACCTAAGTTTGGCCTGAGTGGGTGTTTTTGACACCCCTACTCTAAGTTTTAGATTAATAACAATATATTATAAATCTATAACATATTAAAAAAAAAAAGAAATTGAAAACTTATATGTTCTCGCCTTGTTGAGACTATCTACTTTACTATCTATGCATGGACATGGGCAGGGTTAGCAATGGGACGGGATTGGCCAAAATTTGTCAATCCTAATTTTGTCCATCCCAAATAGTAAACCAGAATAAAAAAATGTGTCTCAATCCCTCTCAATTAAAATCCTAAATACCAATTGGGATCCCTAATCGTTCTTGGATCACATAAGTTTGTTATCATATGCTGCAGATTATGTTATAAACGACATGTTATATGCATGTGATCAAGTTATCATACTTTTATGGCTGGCATGCCATATATCTTTTATTTTTCAAACAAACGTATAGTACACATAAAACTAACATGTCAAATTCATGTGATTCATCAAACCAATTTGTTGTACTTTTTTAAAAACCTAGATTTTAGGATTTTTGAATGTCTCAAATCTCATCCTGAACAATGAATCAATATAAATTGGGCCCCGAGTCCCAACTTAAATAGTAAATTAGGACAAAATTTCATACTGAAAGGGTCGGATTTGGAATCCTGATTGAGATTTGGGAAATTTTGCTAATCCTAAACATGAGAGGCAATAGGCAAAATTTAGAATTAAAAACCAAGAGACAAATTTGAGATATGTGATAAATTTGTGGACTAATTTATAATTTTTCAATAATTCTCATTGCTTACGTGAAATAGGGTTTGAAGAGATGGTAGTCAAGCCTATAGTGCTCTATCATATAATAAATAGTGGATCCTAAAATAGAAGTGGTGGCCGATTAAATTTTATATAAAAAACAATGAGATTATTGTACGAATACTCCATCATAGAAGAGGGATGGCAAAAAAATTTGATCCCATCTAAAATTTTTAGACTTTCACCCGAATTTAAAAGTCAAGGGTCACATTCAGGCTTAAATATTAAGGCCTAATCAAATTCAGGTCAGGTTCGGGTCCTACATGCCCCAACTTGAACTGAACCGACCCTAACATTAAAAAAAATTAATTAATTTTTGTTAATGAGGATAAATCATAATGAAATAACGTTAAATAATTAAAACATAAAATAATAAAATAGTCAACAGAAAAGTTAAAGTGCAAATTTATAGACTTTCATCTAAGCTATTTTACATTTAGTTAATTTTTATTTTCAATAAAAATAAAAATTTGGATATTTACCCAATAGTACACGAATAATGATAAAACCCTAATCAAATTTTATGAGAGAGTGGATCTTTCATATATTAATATAATAAAGAATTACATTATCAATTATGGGTATATTTTTTGAAATTGATTAATTGTTATATTAATTAAATATATTACTTTTTTAATTAGCTTCATTCAATTATTACTACTCTAAAGACTATTACAATAGTCATATCATTATTCTTTTATATTCCAAAAAAAAAAATCTGCAGCTAAATCTGTGTAGGCTATGTCCATTTTTTTGAATTTAAATTATTTAAATATAAAAAACTTAAAAAAATTTGGTCGACCCTGACCTGATTCCCAAAATTCAAACGGCCGGACATTTTGTTAGGGCTCAGGCCCTTCACTTACCCATTGGCATCCAACACAAGAGAACACCATTGGCTCGGGCCGCTCGGCCTCCAATACCAGCACAATACTTCTACTAATTAAGAGCGGTTCAAAATGCAAAAAGTTGGAACGACAAAGTACATTTCTCATTACTTGCCTTCCGCGAATCCCTTGGAAAATTATTATAAAATCAAATATATAACTCTTAACAAACGGAACCGGCACAGGTAGCGAGGGAAGATTATGAACCTAAATCAAATAATTGAGTACTAATTAAGTTCGAACAAAACGAAGCGAAGCAGAAACACACACTTTGACACTGTCGCAGAAACGAACACTTTACACTGTTACAAATTTGTTGTATCGAACAAACAGAATCATTTGTTGTATTGGACAGACAGAATCAATTTCAAATGCAATGCCAGCCGCGGAAAAACTCCTAAGCTCGCTGTTCCGTTCAAGTCGCAAAGTATCCGCCGCCGTTGAAAGAACCTCTAACAAGTTAACATCACGCGCCGCAAGTAGCGACTTTCCTTTGAAACAATTCGTCTCTGCTATCGACACCGCGAAGGAGGCGGCGGCTGCGTCGTTGTCTCCTTCTGCCACCGCTAATTCTATCATCAATTCCTCAGCTAAACCTCCCAAACCCACTAGCTCTCCGGCCGAGGACCCCGCCGACGACGACCCCTTCTGGGAGTTAGGGCCCGAGCCGGACCCTGTCCCGAACCCCAATTGTGGTATTTGTTGTTTTGTTGCAAGTTTTGGGGTCTGCAAACACTGTAGCTAAAGTGTTTGCTGAAATGCTTACTTGCACTTGCTAGTTGGTGACTGCATTGTTAGCTTCGAAAGCCACATTTCATCAATAAACGTTCCTTTACTAGATGTTTGATACTGATTCTAAACTCAATATGTTGTATACATTTCTGGGTATTTGAGAGCTTAATAGGGGAAATTGTTTCTTTATATGCTTTTTTGGAAGCCAATTAGAGTGCAATTAGTTGTTGATTGAATAAATTTTTGGTGTGTTTGATTATAATTTAACGTGTCTGATGCAGATAATTCGCTCAAACAGCTATCTGAGGAGATCCAATCTCTGTTAGTCGGTATGTTTCCGTAAAATTTAGTTTAATGGTGCAAAACAATTTGGTCTTTTACTTAGTTATTAAGAAGTTTGAAATGGGGTATTTTTACTACTAATGATGGTGTCCTAATTGATTGCAAGACTAGTTTTAGGCACTTATGTACATAACTTACTAGTTTTTAGTAAGTACTTTTAATTTTACGTTTGGAAAGAAAGATTTTGAAAGTATTGACTTGACAGCATTCACTGTTTTCTTTGAAGATGTAACAGTTGAATGATTTCATTTTGATGAAATTGAGAGTTTCTGTTTTATTGACTGAAATTTTATTTTTTTATTTATTTTTATCTGTGTCTGCTGCAGCTGATGATTCAGATACCTCCTCTGATTCAATTGGGTCAAACAACAAAAACCTTTTAGATGTGCTGCAGATGCCATGGCTTTCTACTAGGTCTAATAACGACAGTTCACTTCTACGACGAAGAGAAATTTGGCGTGAAAGGAAACAAAAATGGGTATTCAGTAACGGCCAAACTCGTCGTTTTAGCCGGATAGTCAAGATTTGTGCAAATCAATTGGGAACTGAAGCTACTTTTGAAGTATTCGGTAAGATGGGGCGAGAAAATGGTGTGAAAGAACACAATTCGTTAATAGGGATTTGTATAGAGAAGGCTAGGGCATGTGATGATGAAGACGTTGCAGTAGAGCAAATTTGCAGGGCTTTTCAAATTTTTAATTCAATGAAGGAGAAGGGGTTTCGGTTAGAAGAGGTAACTTATGGTCCCCTTCTTACATATTTCATTGACATGGGTATGATAGAAGAGTTCCACTTTTTCTGTAATACTATCAACAATGGAGATTCTAGCTCGGTTCCAAGACTGGGTTACTATGAGATGTTGCTTTGGATCAAAGTAAATGATGAAGAAAAGATTTGGGAACTCTGCAAACAAACTGCAGCTGAAGAAGATGGAAACTATCTCTGTTTTCAAGGCATGAGCTGTTATTATTATTATTAGTATTTTCATTGTTCTTGTCTGGATTTTCTCTATTTATGTGACTGTACTTTGTTATTTTGATAATCTAACTCAAAGAAACTGATGGTTGTCAATATGTGCATATATTTATGTTCAAGTTCATATTTTATCCTGAAAAGATGAGGGTATTGATATTAATGTTTATCTTTCTGATATTCTTACTTGCAATAGAAAGTCATTTAATAGCAGAGTTAACTCTACTCATTTTGCATGACCAAGGCCTTACAAGATTCAACCCTTGAATTGCAGAGAACTACCTGTTAGCTCTTTGCGAAAGTGACCGGAAGATTGACATTTTGCAACTTTTGGAGACTATAGACATAAGAAAAATTTCATTGCTGGACCATTTGGCGAGTATTTTTAAATCATTAGGGCGGTTGCTACTGGAGTCCGATGCAGAGAAGTACATATTGGCTTTCAAAACATCTGGTATTTTCTTTGTAACCTTTTGCTGATTGTACTTTTATTTGTCTTGTTGCAGAAACTCCATTGGTAATATCACTTATAGAGGCTTAATAGTACAGCGTGGGAAGTGTAAGGAGCTAATAGATCTATTGTAGGAAAGCAGATTGCAGGAGCAGGTCTTCTGCTACTGTAAGCAACAAAATGTTGATTTAGAAACAAAATCACAGTACCAACATGCTTGGTTATAAGGATTTTGGATGCTTCAAATATAGTACCTTTAGCTTAAAAGAACTAAGGCTTTGCACCTAGGAGCAGAAATAAAAATAAAAAGAGCTTCATATTATACAGTAGAAAGTTGAATGAATTCTTCAGTCATCATTACCTCCAGAACACGGAGAATCTGATCTCATAACAATTTGTAGGCCAGTAAGCTTGACACCAAGTACACTTGGTAGGAAAAAGTTTTGCAAGTCAAAAGACCTGCAAAATTCACCAATTTAATTCAGCTGCTGGGCTAGATTTAAAAAGTTACTGCAACTGTCCTGAGTTTATAATTACAAAAATTATTATGTGATAGAATAAATCAGCAGCATCCATTGTTTTTGCTAACTAAATGAGTGTGAGATACATAATCTATTTTCTGAGTTGTTTTGGCATTGGCATCTGGGCAATACTTATTTGTATGCGGTGTTTTGAAATTTTTCTCTTCTTTGCTTGTTCTTTGGAATCCTTTCGATTTTTGGGTGACTTATCCTGATGGAGACACATCTGAATCTGAAGACCTATATTCTTTAAAACAAAGTATAGATTTTTTTTTGGAACAAATATCATTCACATTTATGATTTTAATATTCTTGTCTTTTTTTTTTTCCCTCTCTTTTATCTGTGGTATTCAAATACAGAAAGATCCACAATTCTAAAGCAATAATGTTGAAGAGAAAACTGTTACAAAGTTGGACAGGAAGTCCACATGGGACAGCTAAATATAGTATTTGGGTTATTATGTTAAGATTAATGATCTTCTGCACAACTAATTATGTCTACTTCGCTCTACATCGGCTCTTCTAACATAATAATGCCATTTCTTCCGTATGTACTTTTTATTTGAAGTACGTTTCAGAAAATTTTATGTACTTTTGGAATCTGTGATAGATAAAGTGTGTGTAAGAAATGATGGAAGAGTTGAAATTTTTGGAATCTGTAATAGACGGATATTGTATAAGAATACTAAGCATGCGCTTGTTCTTAATTGTTTTGGAATCTATAATTGATGGATGGATATTGTCTGAGATATGACGGAAGACTTAACTTTTTGGAATTTGAAATGATGGAAATTATGTTATATATGATGGAAGACTAAGCATGCATTTGTTCTTAACTGTTTTTTGCAATCTTTGCTTGTTAAAATTGCAGATGATGGAGCAAAGAATGCCTCGTATCTTATCGTTAGTTACATTACTGGCATTCCAAATTTAGAGGTGAGGAACTTCTCATGAATGCTGTAGTTAATGTCCAAGAGTCCATGATTGGACCCGCTGTTCCCCTTGCAGTTAGATTTCATTTAGAAATCATTGTACTTTTTATGTTCTGTTAACTTCTTGCTTTAGTTATTGGCTTATTATAGTAAAATGATTTTCTGGATATTCTGAGCTGTTTGATGTAGGAGCTATAGTATGCTAAGACAAAAGGAAAAGTACTTCTTTCCTTTGTTATTCATGGGGTACTGTGGCCGGGTTCTTATAGCAGTACTTTGGCTGCCGGAGCATGAAAAACTTCTGCATGATAAAAAAAAAAAAAGAAGATTGTTAATGAAACAAGAATACTGATGAATTAATAATTCTTGTTCATGCTTTCTCATTAACTTTGACAGAATATATACACTTAGAAAGCTAATTAAAAAGGAAACTAAATAAAGAATCTCTAAATTATGTAAACTAATCCTACAATATCTCCCTAATATATGCTTTCTTGTTATGACTAAATCAAATAATAAAGGAAAAGATACACCCAAATATTTACAATTAATTGACTAAATCTCCAACACTCCCTCTCAAGCTTAGGAATAGATATTTTGCATTCCAAGCTTGCTGAGAAGCCTTTCATGAGTTGGTTTGGGTAGACTTTTGGTGAGGATATCTGCTTCTTGTACATGAGTAGAGATGTAGCATAAATCGATACCTCCTCCTTCGATTTCATTCTTGATAAAACTTCAATCAATTCTGACTTGTTTCATTCGATCATGTTGGACTGGATTGTTCACAATGCTGATGGCAGATTTGCTTTCACTATACAACTTAGTGGGAGAGCAAATTGTGATTTGCAAGTCCTGCATCAATCTTTCCAGCCATATAACTTCACACATTCCTTGTGCAATAGCTCGAAATTCAGCTTCGGCACTACTCCTTGCCACAACTGTTTGTTTCTTACTCCTCCATGTAACCAAGTTACCCCACAACTTGGTGCAATATCCTGAAGTTGACTTACAATCTTCACTTCCAGCCCAGTCTGCATCAACATATCCTTCGATACTCTTGCTCTCAATTTTTAGAAACATTAGTCCTCGTCCTGGAGTTCCTTTGAGATACCTCAAAATATGATTTACAGCCTCTAGATGTCTCTGAGTAGGTGAATGCATGTGTTGGCTCACCACACTCACAGCATATGCAATATCAGGCTGTGTGAGAGATAAGTAAATCAGTCTACCAACCAGGCGTTGGTATCTTCCTACATCCACTGAAGGCTCATTATCTTTAATCTTGCTTTTCCAATTCTTCTCGAGTGGAGTTCCTACTGGTTTGCACCCCAACTTCCCTGTTTCTTCTAGTAAGTTAAGAGTGTATTTTCTCTGAGAAATGAAAATACACTCTTTACTTCTAGCAACCTCCATACCGAGGAAATATTTTAGAGGTCCTAGGTCTTCAACTTCAAATTCTTCCTTCCATTGACTCTTGAGCCTGTGAATCTCAACATTATCATCACTTGTAAGTATGATGTCATCTACGTATACAATAAAAATGACATTTTTTCCATTTTCCCCTTTCTTAACAAAGATAGTGTGATCAGCCTGCCCTTGAGTGTACTCTAGCCGAGTGAGAGTTGAGCTAAATCTGGTGAACCATGCACGTGGGGATTGTTTCAAACCATATAACGATTTTTTCAATTTGCAAACTTTACCTCATTCTTTTTCAGACTGAAATCCTGGTGGAATCTTCATATACACTTCTTCATTAAGAGTTCCATTCAAGAAAGCATTCTTCGCATCGAGTTGGTGTAGTTCCCAGTCTAGATTAACTGCCAAGGACAAGAGGACCCGAATAGAGTTGAGTTTGGCCACTGGAGCAAATGTTTCTTCAAAATCAATCCCATATGTCTATGTGAAGCCTTGTGTCACTAACCGAGCTTTATATCTTTCTACCTCTCCATTTGCCTTATATTTCACTGTGAAAACCCATTTGCTTCCAACCACTTTCTTACCCTTTGGTAGGTCAACTATTTCCTAAGTTCCATTATCGTGCAATGCTCTCATTTCCTCCTGCACAGCTTTCTCCCACTTTGGATCTTTGAAAGCCTCGTGGATATTCTTTGGAACTACCACACTATCGATCTTTGCTATAAAGGCTCTAAATCCAGAAGATAACTTTGTGCAGGTTAGAAAATTGGAAATAGGATGTTTTGTGCATGTTCTTACCGCTTTCCGTATTGCAATCGGCAAGTCCAGGTCACTGCTCACTCCAGGATCTAGTTCTTGGTTCAATGATTGGTCTTGCTGAGAAGCTTTTGGCCTTCGAGAGTAAACTTGAAGTGGTCTCTCAAAAATTGCTTCTCTCTTGACCGTGACTTGAAATAGGACTAGGGATAGGAAATGGACTTGGACTTGAGTTTTCTGGAGGTGGTTGGACACTGACATTTCCTGGTTCTATTAGGGTAGAATTCATGGGCAAAAATGAGACATCTTGTGATATTGGAAGAGATAGACTAAGATCGCAATGGCCATCTTCATCAGAATTTTCCCCCTGGAGATGGTTGTTGGGATAGAAGGGCTGATTTTCAAAAAAAGTTACATCACATGAGACAAAAAATCTTTTGAGACAAGGAGAATAACATTTGTACCCTTTTTGGGATGGAGAATATCCGAAAAATACACATTTAAGAGCCCTGGGATCAAGTTTGCTTTGGTTGCGTTGTTTATTATGGACAAACACTGTGCAACCGAATATTTTTTGGGACAACGAGTTGAAAAAAATTATATTTGGAAAATGATCAAGAAGGACACTCAAAGGAGTTTTGAATTGAAGTGTTTTTGAGGGTAGATGATTAATTAAATATGTGGATGTGAGAATTGCCTCACCCCAACAGGAATTTGGAATAGAACTAGTGAACATTATTGATCGAGCAACTTCCAACAAATGTCGATTCTTTCTTTCGGCAACCCCATTTTGTTTTGGTGTGTTAACACAAGAACTTTGATGGTGTATCCCATTATTCCCCAAATATTGGCTAAATTCATTTGAGAAATACTCCCTTCCATTATCTGTTCTAAGGACATTTATATTGGATTGAAAAACATTTTGGACAAATTTGTGGAACTGTTGAAACCAGTAAAATGCCTCGGATTTATCTTTCATCAAGTACACCCAACACACCCTAGTATGGTCATCTATGAAAGTGACAAACCATTGAGTTCTAGTTAAATTGATTGTTTTGGATGGACCCCATATATCACTATGAATCAACTGAAAAGGTCTTGAGGGTTTGTATATATGTGGCGGATAATTGACTCTGGATTGTTTAGAAAGGACACAATGTTCGCATTGAAACGAAAGATTTTATTTATTGACGAAAAGATTTGGATACAAAACTTTCATATAAGAAAAGCTCGGATGCCCTAAGCGTTGATGCCATAACATAATATCAGAGTTGGAAACAACGGACATGGACATTTTATTTTGTGACTTAACTCTACTGGAATCCCCAACTCCCGAGAAGTAGTATATGCCATCTTTTTTCTCAGCAATGCCAATCATCTTCCCCAAAGAACGATCCTGAAATTCACAGTAAGAGGAGAAAAAAGTCACAACACAATTCATATCTTTTGTTAACTTACTAGCTGACAAAAGATTATATGTAAATTTGGGCACATATAAAACTGATTTCAATATCATATTCGGTAAGCAAACCGTGCCCTTCCCAACTGCAGGTGACATTTTTCCATCCGCAACCCACACATTTATCCTGCTATTGCACTTGTCATAATCCTCAAGGACATTCATTGACCCAGTCATATGGTCAGAGGCCCCTGTATCTACAATCCAATAGCCTGCTGGCTGTGACTTTGACAGGAAAGTTTGACTTATTTTACCTGTTTGTGCCATAGCTGCAGTAGGAATCTTTGAGTTTTGACTCTCGGATCCCGTTGACACCTTAGTTTGATTGAGAAGCTGCCGTAGAATCTCCACTTGCTCTGTTGAGAAGTTAAATCCAGCAACTTTGCTTGAATCTGATTCCACTATATTGGCTGATTTGGTTTGTGTAAATATTTAGAGTCTGAAAATACTATTTTTCTTATTTCATTCATTCTACAAGTTACACTTAAATAGAATGTAGAAAACAAACTCCTAATAGATATCCCCTAATTGTAGGATACTTATCTAAATTTGAATTTAAAAAAAAGATTATCTAAAACTTTATTCCGATAAGACTTTAAAACTAAACTAATTATCTAAAACTTTATTCTGATAAGACTTTCAAACTAACTGAAAAATTCTAACTTCTTGACACTCCCCCTCAAGTTGGTGCGTAGATGTCAATCATTCCCAACTTGCTGACAAGATGTCCAAAGTTAGTTTTGAGGAGTCCCTTGGTTAGGATATCTGCTGTTTGTTGTTTTGTTGGAACAAACAATAGGCAGATAATCTTATTCTCAAGTTTCTCCTTGATGAAGTGACGGTCAATTTCAACATGCTTGGTCCTATCATGTTGCACTGGGTTATGTGCAATGCTGATTGCTGTTTTGTTGTCGCAGTATAACCTCATAGGTAGAACTATAGGTCTTCTCAAATCCTCTAGAACTTGTTTTAGCCACAATACTTCACAAAGCCCATGTGCCATAGCTCTAAATTCAGCTTCAGCAGTACTTCGTGCAACCACATTTTGTTTTTTACTCCTCTAAGTCACTAAATTACCCCATACAAAAGTGCAATAGCCAGTAGTAGACTTCCTGTCTGTAACTGAACCTGCCCAATCAGCATCAGTGTATACTTCAATTCCTCTATTCTCTGTTTTTCTAAACAAAAGTCCCTTTCCTGGAGTACTTTTTAGATATCTAAGAATTTTGTAAACAGCTTCAAGATGTTCTTCCCGAGGATGATGCATGAAGCGACTTACTATACTGATTGCAAAAGCGATGTCTGGTCTAGTATGAGACAAGTAAATAAGTTTTCCCACCAAATTCTGATATCGTCGTACATCCACTAAGGCTTTTTCTCCTTCACCTAGTTTTAGATTGTACTCCACAGGTGTATCAATTGGTTTGCAGCCACTCATTCCAGTTTCCTTTAGTAAATCAAGGATGTATTTCCTTTGTGAGACAACTATACCTTTCTTGGAACGAGCAACTTCCATTCCAAGAAAGTATTTCAAGGCACCTAAGTCCTTGATTTCAAAATCAGTTGCTAGGCATTGCTTCAATCTGTCCATTTCAACTAAATCATCTCCAATAAGAATAATGTCATCCACATACACTATAAGCACAGTGATTTTACCTTTAGCTGAAACTCTAGTGAACATTGTGTGATCAGCCTGACTTTGTCTGTAACCTTGTCTGTTCATGGCTGTAGTAAATTTCTCAAACCAAGCCCTAGGCGATTGTTTGAGACCATATAAGGACTTTTGCAACTTGCACACATTTGACCTAAATTTTTCAGAGAAAGCAGCCTTCCTCTTTTAAATCCCCGTTGAGAAATGCATTCTTCACATCCAATTGTTGTAATGGCCAATTTAGGTTTGTAGCAATAGACAAGAGAACTCGTACAGTGTTTAACTTTGCTACTGGTGCAAATGTCTCTGAATAGTCAATCCCATAGGTTTGAGTAAACCCCTTTGCCACTAGGCGAGCCTTGTATCTCTCAAGTGAACCATCTGAATTGTATTTGACAGTAAATACTCACTTGCAGCCAACTGTTGACTTCCCTTTAGGCAAATTGACCACCTTCCAAGTCTGATTCTTCTCAAGAGCATTCATCTCTTCAAGGACAGCTGCCTTCCATTCAGGTACACTTAGAGCATCCTGTACATTCTTTGGAATTTTTACACTAGAAAGTTGTGAGGTAAATGCATAGAAAGGAGGTGATAGGTTGTGATACGAAACAAAGTTAGACAATGGGTATTTGGCACAACTTCTAGTACCTTTCCTTAGAGCAATAGGTATGTCCAGATTACTAAGAACTTGAGAATTTGAATTTAACTCACAAGAAAGATTAGAATTAGAATTACCTGAGGAAGAAGTCTGATTTGACCTTGGATTGGAATCATGGCCTTGCTGCAAAGTAGGGTTCTCTCTTCTTTGATTAGTACCCTTTCTTGAGTAAACAATAAACTCATGTTGTTTATTACCCTGTCTTGCACACAAATCTGGTTCTAATGGCACATTAGAAGGCTGTCCAGGTTGATTAGCATTTACATTATCAGATTTAGTGATGTTTTCTTGTGGTTTGGGTGCATTAGGTTCTAATATGGGATCAAGAATGGTAGAACTAGGTAAAGCAGTGTTTTACGACAGTATTAGGTTCAGGTATGGCAGCCTCGAGACTTTTTTCTGGACGGAGTGAGTCTAGCACATAAGAAATAGAAGGGGTTTCTAGGTGAATAGTGTTAAAGATAGAATCTTCACTGCTATTCTCCCCCTGAAGATGATTATCTACATAATATCTTCGTTTTTCAAAAAATGTAACATCCATGGTAACAAACATTTTTTTAAAAATAGGATCAAAACATTTATAACCCTTTTGTGTTGGAGAATATCCAACAAAAATGCATTTTCTAGCCTTTGGAGCAAGTTCGCCCCGATTCTGGTTGTGAATATGGACAAAAGCAACACAACCGAATATTTTGGGCGGAAGTGTGACTGAAATTCTTGAGGTAGAGAAACATTGATTAAAGAAATCAGATGGAGTTTGAAATTGTAGAACTTTTGAAGGCATTCGATTTATCAAATAGGCAGCGGTGAGTACAGCTTCCCCCCACAAATACATAGGAACTTGAGTTGTAAAAAGTAAGGATCTAGCAACTTCAAGGAGATGCTTATTTTTGCGTTCAGCAATTCCATTTTGTTGGGGGGTATCCATACATGAACTTTGATGAAATATGCCATTTTCCACAAAATAATCTCCCAAAAACTTGTTAAGTATTCTTTACCATTGTCAGTTTGGAAAACTTGAATTTTAGTTTGAAACTGAGTTTGTACCATGTTGTTAAAAGTTTTAAAAATCATTCCCACGTCTGATTTTTCCTTCATTAAATATACCCAAGAAATACGGGTATGATCATCAATGAAGGTAATAAACCATCTTTTTCCTGTTAATGTAGAAATTCTATTAGGTCCCCAAACATCACTATGAATCACATAAAAAGGTTTTGAGGCTTTGTAGGGTTTGGAAGGAAATGATGCACGATGATGTTTTGCTAATTCACAAATTTCACATTTAAAGGAAGAAGAACTTTTATTAGCAAACAAGTTGGGAAATAAATATTGCAAATACTGAAAACTAGGATGGCATAACCTAAAGTGCCATAACAAAACTTCATTGTCATTATTAATAGCAGAAACAGAATTGAAACAAGTACGTGGAGGTTGTCGTCTCAAACTTGGTACTTCTTCAAAGAAATACAACCCCCCACTTTGTCTAGCACTGCCAATCATCTTCCTCGAGGTCAAATCCTGAAATTCACAATGATTTTGGAAGAAATTAGCACAACAGTTCAGGTCAAGAGTTAATTTGCTAATATACAAAAGATTGCAAGATAGGTTAGGAACATGTAGAACATTATGAAGAGTGAGAGTGGAAGAAAGAATGATAGACCCTTTTCCAGCAATAGCCGAAAGGGATCCGTCAGCGATCTTAATTTTTTGATTTCTTGCACATGGCTTATAGGCAGAAAACAAAGATGGAGAGCCTGTCATGTGATCGGTTGCTCCTGAATCAATAATCCAAGAACAAGGATTCGAATGATGACAAATAAGGGCAGCAGAAAGATAATTACCTTTTTGAGCTAATGAACAAGAGGGAGTAGATGAATTGAAGGATGAGGATTGAAACAATTTATACAAGTGCTCTAATTGATCCTTGGTGAAAGGTGATGACTCTGAAGAACCTGATTGCTCTTGATCTGAAGTAGCTTGGGAGGCTCGTCCATCACCTCCTTGTTTCTTCTTCACATAAGGAGGCTTGCCATGTAACTTCCAGCAAGTTTCTCTTGTATGCCAAGCCCTTTTACAGAAGTCGCACCAAGGTTTCTTTGAATTCCTTCGATCTCCATCAGGTTCAGGTGCCTTTGAAACAAGAGTAGAACTCTCTGAACTCTCTACTTCACTGGTGGCTTTAACATCATTAAGCATGACATTCCGTCGTGCTTCTTCTCTTCTTACCTCAGAAAACACTTCTCGAATAGATGGAAGGGGTTTCCTACTCAGAATTCTGCCTCTCACTTCGTCTAAATCACGGTTTAGCCCAGCCAAGAACACATATACTCTGTCATTTTCCAACATCTTCTTATACCTTACACTATCACTCGAACAGTCCCACTGCTCATCATAGCAAAGATCTAATCCCTGCCAAAGGATCAACAGTTCATTATAGTAAGTTGTGACCTCCTGATTACCTTGCTTGGACTGCCACAGTCGAGTTTTCAACTCAAATATCTGAGATGAATTTTCTAAATCAGAATAGGTATCTCGGACTGCATCCCACACCGCCTTGGCTGTCGGTAAGAACAGATAAGGCTTACCAATCCTAGGCTCCATTGAGTTTATCAACCACGCAATAACCATTGAATTTGCTGATCTCCAGGTCAGAAGAGAAGGATCTCCAGCAGCTGGTTTTGTTACTTCACCAGTCAAATGCCCCAGCTTTCCCTTTCCATCAATTACCAACTTAACGCACTGTGCCCACTCTAAGTAATTTTTTCCATTCAATTTATGAACAGTTAGTTGCAAAGAAGAGCTATCCTGGTTATATTCAGATTGCTGCAACAGCGGCTGAGGAGTTGTGGTGTTACTATCATCATTTTCGGCGGTAGACGCCGATGAGCTCTTTGTAGCTCCAGTCATGGCAGTTTTCACCATTGAAAAATAGACCTCTAAATATTCATTGCTCTGATACCATGTAAATATTTAGAGTCTGAAAATACTATTTTTCTTATTTCATTCATTCTACAAGTTACATTTAAATAAAATGTAGAAAACAAACTCCTAATAGATATCCCATAATTGTAGGATACTTATCTAAACTTGAATTTAAAAAAAAAGATTATCTAAAACTTTATTCCGATAAAACTTTAAAACTAAACTAATTATCTAAAACTTTATTCTGATAAGACTTTCAAACTAACTGAAAAATCCTAACTTCTTGACAGTTTGCTTGCGTTGCTTCTTCGGTTTCCAATCAGGTGGCTTGCCATGTAAGTCCCAACAAGTTTCACGAGTGTGATAGGGCTTCTTACAATAATCACACCAGATCTTGTCTCTCGACTGAGATACATGACCATCATCTTGTTTGTTTGCTAGAAGAGCCGAGCCTGGTGCTTCTAAGGAAGGAGTATCTTGGCTGGAAGGATTCATCATCACACGCTTCCTACTTTCTTCTCTCCTTACCTCAGCAAACGATTCTCGAAGGGTTGGAAAAGGCTTCATCCTAAGCAGTCTTCCACGTACTTCATCCAAATCCGGATTCAATCCCTGCAAAAAATCAAAAATACGCTCTTTCTCAAGCATTTTCTTATATTTTTCTGCATCAGTAGTACAGGACCATCCCATCTCATAAAAAAGATCAATTTCCTGCCACAACTCCATTAAGGAATTGTAATATTCAGTGACCGTGAGATTTCCTTGTTTGGTGTTCCAAATCTTTGATCGAATCTCATAACATTGAGATGTGTTTTCAAGATCAGAATAAATTTCTTGGACTGCCTCCCAAATCTCCTTTGCTGTCTTGTAAAACAGATAAGTTCGTCCAATACTTGGCTCCATAGAATTAATGAGCCAAGCCATGACAATCGAATTTTCTGCTTCCCAAGTGCTATAAGCTGGTGCTGTGTCCGAAGGAGGTGTTATTGCCCCTGTCAAGTAGCCAACCTTCCCTCTACCCCTGATGACAAGAATAACGGATTGAAACCATTCTCGAAAATTCAGTCCGTTAAGCTTGTGTTGTGTAATTTGCAGAGAGTGGCTGTCAAAAGACGGTGTAGATGAGGATCCGGTTATGGATCCTGCAGATGCTTGATCTGCTGTAGTGGAAGACACCTCTGAGGTCATATTTAGCAGTTCTCCAGAAAAAAAAAAAAAAAAAAAAAAAAAAACTGACTAGTAACCTAGCTCTGATACCATGAAACAAGAATATTGATGAATTAATAATTCTTGTTCATGCTTTCTCATTAACTTTGACAGAATATACACTTAGAAAGCTAATTAAAAAGGAAACTAAATAAAGAATCTCTAAATTATGTAAACTAATCCTACAATATCTCCCTAATATATGCTTTCTTGTCATGACTAAATCAAATAATAAAGGAAAAGATACACCCAAATATTTACAATTAATTGACTAAATCTCCAACAGTTAATTTTAAGAGTTTGGTGACATCCGAAGGTGTCATTTAGTTAATGAATCTTGTTTTATGCCTAAGCAAATGTCACAAATAATGAAACCAGCTTTTGGGTATATGTTTTAATGCAAGATTTTCTTTTCTCTTTTTGAGGTATCTTTAAACTTATTGTTGTGATTGAAGGTTGAAGATATTTTTTCAAAATTCAAAGGCATGCATGCCAAGCTGGAGATCACACCTTCATCTGCCTCCTACAAGAAGCTCATTACTTATAGTTGTGACTATGAA
>NW_006263303.1:20875435-20895422 GCF_000493195.1 Citrus x clementina | reverse complement strand
CCCCCCCCCCCTCCCCCCCCACCAAACAAAAAAAAGTATGAGAAAATTTGACCAATTAAAGATATTAGATTGAAAGGTTCCAGAGATCTAACACTGTATTTTGGAGTTGAAGGTGTCGTGTGAATTATTAAACATGGCTTGCCGTCTCTCGTTTTGAAATCTAATTTCTTAATCATATGGTGTTCGGATTTTTATTTCTAAATTACAGTCTGACTGATAATTTGATTCATCTCTATTTAGGTGCATGTGGCTCTTGACGTGGTTGAGCAAATGGTTCAAGGTGAATTGGTACCATCTACAGAGACAATAAATTCAATATTGCATGCTTGTGAAGAGAGCTATGAGTTTAATTTGGTATGTGGGCTTGACATTTTTTTTTTCAATTGCTAGTGTATTATCTGGTATTTGGAATAAGCACCTCAGACTTCAAGATGATAGATTGTATCAGTAATGTTTTAACATGTTTTTAATGTCTAAATTTGCTGATAATGTACTCAATGATTACATACTAGGTTAACGAACTAATGAAGAGATCACGCCAAACAAATCATTTGGTGGTTTTGATCTTCTTTATTTTTACACCCATTTCTAGATACAGATAATGAATATGCTGGAAAATGAACTTGTATTAAATTCCTTCTATTAATGTAATTGAGTTCCTTGACCATCAAAATGCTGAAAAATAACATACTCGCTTTGTGAAGCAGGCATTTGTCCTAAATTTCCTAGTGCTTTTTGCAGCTGGTGTGTCAATGTCAGTAAATTAATTGACTTAGCTAAGGCTCTTGTCATTACAGATTTGATATATATACATTTTCAGTTCAATGTCATTGTAGTTCCAAACTCTGTGAATCCATTCGCTTGAAAAAGTTTCATATCATGGCTATGTTCTTAACTAGAAATGCATCAATTTTTTATTTTCATTTTCTTTGGGGAACTAACAGATCATAAAGAAGACATCCTCCATAAATGTTGGAACACTAGAGTCAATGTTCTGACAAGATTAGAGCTAGATACCATGTGGGTAATTGAATTTTGAAACGTTTAGCTGTTGAAAATGATAATCTGATGGTCCAAAATTAAAGCTCTTCACCAGTTTTTGATTTAAAAAGCTTTTATATTGACTGAACTGATGGCAAGGAGATGCTGAACTACAGGCAACAATAATTTATGGCATTTGTTCTATGTTACATAGTAGATGGATCAATATGGTCGAGGGATGCACGTGGAAACGTGTAATGCCACTTACCTGGGATATGGGATGCTGGATTATCTTATTCACCTTTCATGCATTTCTTTTTTAGAAGTTAGAATGTAAAAATGCAGTTTGGAGTTAAAACTTATATCGTTATGGATATTTGTGCAAAATCTTCGTAATCCTTTATATAAATAATTATATTACTTCTTATAATGCATCTCTAGAAGAAAAAATAAAAATAATAAATAGACGAAGTTGGAATGGGTGTGAATCCACCATGTTTAGAACTGAGTGGGTCCTGAACTTAGTTAATTGGAGCAGTAGTGGATTCTGATACCCGTCTTATTGGTCTGCTTATTGCTATAGCTTAGATCTCAACTGGTGCATCACACTGATCTGGAGAAGGTGAGTTGGCATGGAACTAGGATTGCTGCAAATATTGACTCGATTTCTATATAATGTAATTTTAGTAGCATTAGGTTTTGTTTTTATCAGATTAGCTATATGAATTGATGCATTAATCCTTGTTGTTTCATTCACTATCCATTGGACTAGAATATAGTCTGTTGTTCTTTGTTTTCTTCTTCCTCCTTTTTCACCCTTACTTCTTTTTAAGGTTCGGCGAATCTACCCGATGATCTGCCACCATAACTTGAAGCCAAATAGTGAGACCTTCAGGAGCATGATCAGTTTAAATGTGAAAATAAAAGATGTAAGTTTCATATCCTTGAATTTCCTGCTCCATGTTTTTTTTTTGGAAAAATTTTATTTATATATGTTTTGCTATCTCTTTTAATTTATTGCCTTATACTAAAGTTACATTTCATGTGGTAGAAAAGTAGACCTGATACCATTTCATCTGGATGTTTCTCTTCTTTCAATGTAGTTTGATAGTGCATATAGTTTGCTTGATGATTTGAAGGAAATGAATTTGATGCCAACTGCCAGCATGTACAATGCTATAATGGCAGGTTATTTTCGAAAGGTGATTTCAGTACCCTTGTATTATGCCCAAGCTCTTCTGTTTTCAGTTTTCTGATTTTTCTTTGATTTTTTGTTTTGACTTACTATATTGCTAAATGATCTGTAGAAAGACGTCCAAGGTGCTTTAATGGTACTCAAAGAAATGGAACAAGCCAATGTGAAACCAGATTCTCAAACTTTCAGCTATCTGATTCACAATTGTAGCAATGAAGAAGATATTATAAAGGTAGTTTGAAAATATTGTTTGTCATAGAAAACAATTTTATTTTCCCAGTTTATGCAAAGTATGGATTCACAATTAGTGATGAAATACCATGGTTTTTTGCTTGTAGTATTATGAACAACTAAAGTCTGCTGGTGGTCAAATTACAAAGTACGTCTTCATGGCACTTATTAATGCATACACAACTTGTGGAGAGTTTGAGAAGGCAAGACAGGTAAGCTTGCATAATATTCCATGTTGCATTATCGTCTACTTGATTTGCTTCTTCCACTGAGAAGGGAGATGGGCAAGAGGTTATCCATGAATATAAAAATTACTCATTGCAATTGATATATGAAACTATCTGCGTGATTTTGATTTCTTTATCGGATTTTAGGATAAAACATCTGTTTTCATATTGTTGTTAGATCTTTGGTTGTCGTGAAATTTTCTAGATTTGATTTGAGAAGTATTATTCTGGCTAGTAATATATGGCTAGTACTGAGATTTAAGAACATTGACCTTCTAATTAATTCTATAGATCTCGAAATACATTTTGACATTCTTGATTTATTTCATTTACAAGTAGCCCAATTGCATGGTGTATCTCGTTCAAATTATGTATTTGAAACTTTTCAATTAGATTAGATGACCTGAAAATAATGGGGAGAGCTTAAGAATTTTATTGGTTAGATTGTCATATTTCCCACCCATCCATGTTCATCTTTTACTAGATTCCCCCTGCTCTTTTTCTACAAACTGTTTCTAAGTTCTCTTCATGCTCTTCACCTCTCCCGTCCCCTGATTAGTCATACCTCTTTTTAAAATGGCTTTACTTCTTTAAGTAATGTTTATATCATGACACTGCAAACATAATAATGATGGAATGGCAATTAACTAATCTCAAGACTTTAAGCTCTTTCAGTCTACAGACTAAATAATCATCTTCCAACTAACAACCACACCATCCCACTATCCCCACCACCCCCACCAAAAACAACCAACTTGACCTCGGTAAAAGCAGAAAAAAAAGCCCAGGAAGTAAGGGATTTAAAATTCCTTTTAGGACACCTTGGTAATATATTAATCGTCTTCTTATGATTCTTGACATGTCACTAAGCATGCCGGAAAATTAGAACATAATAGATTTTGGTTTTTTCTGTTTAATGTTTTCATTTGTATGTTATGCTTATTGATTGATATGACATGTTTTCCTTCATGATCTGATAGATTCTTCTTTTTCTGGTAGGTGGTCTTAGATGCAGAGATACCAGTTAAAAGCCGAAGTGAAGTCAAAAGTGCACTTGTATCAGCTCTTGCATCACATGGACGAACATCTGATGCCATCATCGTCTATGAAGAAATCAAGGAAGCAGGATGTAATTTGGAGCCTAGAGCAGTCATAGCTCTTATTGTAAGTTTTGCAGAGATATGTTTATTATTCTATATATTTTCATCAGAATCACATCTTCTATTCCTCTCTTAGGAGCATCTCAACTCTGAAGGAGAGTTAAATAGATTGATTCAGTTACTGGAGGAAGTGCATGATCCAGACTATTGGATGGATGGTTGCTGCAGACTTATCTTGCACTGTGTTCGATTTAAGCAATTAAGGTTCGTTGAGAATATAAATAATTTTTTTTTCCCTTTTTCCCTTCAAAAGATTATCCACATTTCCCAGTTTGCTTATGCTGAACATTTTTTCCCCCCTATTTCATTCTAGTTCCGCCACTGATTTGCTTAAGCAACTTAAGGATAAATTCAAGGATGATGAAATGGCTATGGAATATCATTTTTCCGAGGTTTGTTCTTGCTCTTGGGCCAGCGCAAATATAGTATATAAACAGCTTGCTAAAAAATGCATCTTGTCCGTTAGAATTATTGTGGTTGATTGAAGGCATTCATAGCAGTAAATATTTGCTGTGTATGTTTCCAAATGTATTCATATGTATTCACGTTTGCTTATTTAGAATACTATAACTTGGTATTCATTGTAAATTCATTGCATAATTACGAACAGATTTGATGAACCTTCTCTTTTGTCCTTTGGTTATTACAACCAATAGATATTCTGCCAAATTGCCACAACGGACCCACCCGATGTACAGATTGGCTTGGACTTGCTTCAGTTCATTAAGGATGAACTTGGCCTGCCTCCGTCACGAAAATGTCTTGATTTTCTCCTCGGTGCATGTGTGAATGCCAGAGATTTGAAGAGGGCTCACTTGATATGGAAGGAATACGAGAATGCTGGTCTGCCCTATAATGTTTTGAGTTATTTATGGTAATTGATGCTCGTCCTGGTTCTTATATTTATTTTTCCTGGTTATCCCTCAGTGAAAATAACTTTGATTACAAGAAATAGGGAGGTGATCTTTCACTCTACCTTCTGATTGGATCTTGTTATTGAATTATTTGCAGGATGTACAAGGCCTTTTTGGCTTCAGGCAATCGTAAATCTGCAAGTAAACTACTGAGTAAAATGCCCAAAGATGATCCCCATGTTCGATTCGTCATTCAAGCATGTAAGCAAACTTACACAATCCCCTCACTGCAAAAGGAAAGGGGGTTTGAAAAAGATAGAGATACACTCCTCCTGCATAAGGAAAGGAGGTGAAAAAGATTGAGACTGTGACACAATTTTTACTGTACAGATCAAGAAAAAGAGGAGCTTTCAATTTTTGTCGTCTTCATTCAACCAAGGACATTGTATACGGACAATACATTGTAGACAATACAATACATTGTAGACAATACAATACATTGTAGTGCATCAATTAATCAATTAATAAATCTTTTGAAAATGTCATCTTTGGCAGTGGATTATGCAACCTTCATAAGAATATTGCTTTGATACACAAACATATGGAAGATGAATTTACAATATGTGTCTGTTATTTTGTCAGAAGGAATTAGCAACAAGTATGGCTTGCCTACAGCGAGCCTTAGCCTGTTCAAGCCTCTCGCTCAAAGTCTCTTCTTTAACAGCAGCTTTCACCATAGCCATGTCCATCTCCATCAACCTCAAAACCCTAGACAACTCGGTCACCATTCTCTCCTCCACTTTCCCTTCATCTCTCAACACCTCTGCTTCTTCTCTTGCTCTCTCTGCAACTAACTCTCCAACTTTTGCCAAAAGCGCAGTCGACCCGTAGTCTCTCTCCATCAACCCTTGTAATTTCTCCAAGAAGTCCATTATCACAAACCCTGTTGGCTTCTCTAAGCTTATCTCTTTGGTTCTTTTCCAACCAACTTCAAAGTTTGGCGGTTCTGGTTTCACAAGGCCGGTTCTTGCTCTTCTTTCACGTAGGATCTCCGATTTTCTTCGCTTTTCGATGGGAAATGTATCTGAGCTTTCTGTTGCAATGGAGTTTGGAGATGGAGAAGGGAAACTTTCATCTTCAGGCTGAGCTGGGACTGGAGTTGAGTTGTTTGAAGTGTTGCTGCATTTGATGCTATTGTAGCTTCTCTGTGATGGGTTTCTGCTGGTTTGATTTTTTGAGGTGAAATGGTTAAAGAGAGGGGAGTTTGGTTGAGAGAGGAAGGGAAAGAATGTGGCAGCCATGAATGTTTTGAGCTCAAGCTAGAAGATAAGATCAATGATATTTGTTTACATGCTGTTGATAGTTTCAGATGAAGTAAAGAAAAAGAACACTTGTTATGCAAAATATCTATATCAAGAATTAGTCAACTACTGAATTTTGGTTTTATTTTGGCAAATGGCCTTAAAAATTAAATCTATATTAAAATTCAGAAAACAGTTTTAAGGGTAGATTTGGTGATTTAGAGTGAATTGACTGAATTGAATTAGATAAAATTAAATCAAATTATATTTAACATTATCTCGTATTTTGTGTAACTTAAGATTGGACTTTGATTAATTGAATTTACTTAGAATGAAATTAAATGTTCCAATATTAATTTATCAATTACTTGACACTCATAATTACTTTGTGAATGATATTAATGAGTACAAATTTTAAATTTACTGTACGACACGTGGTTTATAAATTGATCAAAATATATGACTAGTCGTGTAAAAATTGACAAAACAGATGACATATCATATAATTTTCAGTCCGCAGAAAAATTTGTATGACCTGCCGTTTATAAAGATGTCATATAGTTGACAATACGTACAATTTATTAAACGGACATGACAAGTCGTTTGTATTTTCCGCCTACAGATGCCATGTAAGTTGTTTTTGTTTTAAACCTTTCCCAACCCAGGAGAAAACGTCGGTAGTATGAGCTATCGTTTATAAATTATGACGTAGATGATATGTCGGAAAATTTTTCATAATTAACTTTATATCAAAGGTAAACATTGCTTTACAAAAATATCCCCAGAATACATCGACGAAACGCTTCAGTGGTTTTCTTGCATAGGTTACGCAGTGACGGGTGCTAACGTGCGCAGGATGGCGAGGACTGCGATCGGCTGCGAGCCACTGGTAGGATCACTAACGCCGTCGAAAAAACGCGAGTACAGAGTCACTAATAAGCTCCAAGAAGGCAAGCGTCCTTTGTACGCCGTCGTTTTCAACTTCATCGACTCCCGCTACTTCAACGTCTTCGCCACCGTCGGTGGAAATCGCGTAACTTTTCTTCATTTTGTATTTCTTTTTATTGTTGTTTTAAGTAGCCTTTGCGTTTTTTATTATAAAAACTATTCATTTGTCGGCGTTAAATTAATGTTTTCACTATTCAAGCTTGTTTGAGGTCTAATTAGAGTTAATTATTCTTCATTAGGTCTGAATAAAAACATTAAAAGAAAAACAATTTGCCGTTCAAAGCTTTAAAATTTTATTGATTTTTCTTTCCAGAAAATTGTTTAGCCAAATAGTGCTTTAAAAATGGCAGTTTCGGATTTAAGTTATTTATTTGTGAAATTGTTGCTTGATGTTGTCACAGGTAACTGTATACCAATGTCTTGAGGGGGGTGTTATTGCAGCATTGCAGTCTTATGTTGATGAAGATGTAAGAGGATTCACCACTCATTGAACTGATTTTATTGAATTGAGCTCTAGTTTAGTGCAGATGTGTGAGTTTGGAAAATATTATTTAAAGAACAATTGGGAATTCCATGTGCTATGTAGATCAGAAGGAAGAGTCATTTTATACTGTGAGCTGGGCTTGCAATGTGGATGGGATCCCCTTCTCAGTGGCAGGAGGCATCAATGGTATCATCCGAGTAATTGATGTCAGTAATGAGAAACTTCACAAGGTAGAGATTGTTATTTTAAGCATCCTAGCTTGAGAAGTGCTTCTTGGCAGCTTCTGTAGTCACTTAAAAATTGTAGTCTATCGGAAATGGGGAACTGAACAATGATGGTTATATATATATATATATATATATATATTTCACTCTCTAAAGTATTTATAATGTGAAGGCATATTTTAGAAATGTCTTCATGTGCATGATAAATGTCCATCCGATAATGAATTTTCTGATTTATCCTTCTTCTGTCTAACTACATGCTCCCGTATGTGCAGAGTTTTGTTGGCCATGGGGATTCAATAAATGAAATCAGGACCCAGCCACTGAAACCCTCACTTGTGGTGTCTGCAAGCAAAGTAATTATTATTAGTAGTTTGTCTTTAATATGTTTGTTATTGTTTATTAGATCTAATTGTTTAAGAGTTGGCCAGGATGAATCAGTTCGTCTCTGGAATGTGCAAACTGGAATATGCATTTTGATATTTGCTGGTGCTGGGGGTCACCGTAATGAAGTTTTGAGCGTGGTAAGCATAATATAATTATGTTCTATTATTATTTCTCTTTTAGATTTAATAGATTACAGAAATCATTAGCCAATGGTACTGTTACGGTCCTGCAGGACTTTCATCCTTCAGATATCTATCGCATTGCAAGTTGTGGCATGGACAACACTGTCAAGATTTGGTCAATGAAAGGTCAGTATACTTTATAGTTTAAACTAATTGTTGTTTTGTAGTAATCTTCTAAGCATATGATGGGGTTATTACATTCAGCTAGAACTCTGGATTTTTTTTTTTTGTTTTGTGTGTTGTGTGGTGCGGGGGGGGGGAGGGAATTCTGAAGACTTGAAACACATGTATGAAGATTATTCCCTATCATTATCTGTACTCTTTACTTGGCATTTATATTTCTATATGATGTATCACAAAGTCCAGTCAAATTTGAGGTTTTAGTCATCATGAATTGGAGGAGGCCTTTTCCTTAAGAATTTATCTTTTTTCCTTATCATTCTATCTGCAGAAATTTTTTGATCATTTATGTTGCCAAGATCTTAGAAAGATGTATTTGAGTATTTCATCTGAGAATTTGGGTGGTTATGGGGGTGGTTGGGATAGGTCCAGGATCCTCATACTACGAATATGTTTGATTAAACTGTCAGGCAGGCAGGACATACGTCCTACTTACAGTTAAGCATACATCATTCAATTATCAATGCTAATTTTTTTCTTATTTGCCTTTCCGAGAACCTTCTTGCAGAGTTCTGGACATATGTAGAGAAATCATTCACATGGACAGATCTTCCTTCAAAATTTCCCACAAAATATGTACAATTCCCTGTAAGTTTAGTTTCATTTTTCCTTTCACTTTTAATACATAAGAAATGGGCATGTGTGTAAGATGACTCTTCTCTTTTTCAGGTCTTCATAGCATCAGTTCATTCAAATTATGTTGACTGTAATCGGTGGCTTGGTGATTTTATTTTATCAAAGGTGAAGTTGGTCAATCTCTTTTAGAGTGACTTGATTAAACTAAAATTAGAGTGGATGATGATATTTGGTCATACTTGGTGTTTTTGTTGTCTTTTAACTATTGTACCTATGCTTACTTGGACATTGATTCCAGGCATATTCTGTGCATATGGTTTTCTTAGAATTCAGGAATTCGTACTCTGTCTATTCTTACATTTTTAGTGGTCTCGTTTGCATGATTGCAGAGTGTGGACAATGAAATTGTATTGTGGGAACCAAAAATGAAGGAACAGTCGCCGGGGGAGGTTAGAAGACCTTAGTACTTTTGCTTTAGAGTCTGTCTATTTTTGTAATTTAATAGCAATTTTGTACTGATGCATCTTTTTTTCTTTTTTTAATATTTTTACTTTTATTTACTATACAATGCTTGTTTATGTTGACCACTTGGAATCCATTTCATTAATTTTTGCTGTTATGAATTTTTTTTTTTTGGGTGTTTCCCGCTTAGGGTACAGCTGACATACTTCAGAAATACCCTGTCCCAGAGTGTGATATCTGGTTCATCAAGTTTTCCTGTGATTTTCATTACAATGCAGCTGCCATAGGTATTGTTAGGCTTTAGTTGTTCTCTCTGTGGTCTTTATTGTATGCATGTACTCAGATGCATCTTATTGGTGCAACTGCACATTGAATTTTGCATAAATACTTGTGAAATTCAATAGTATATGCACATGAGCTTTATATTCTCGAAGATATTGTGTTGCTGAAATCAACTCTCGGTGCTTTGACTGCCAGGGAATAGAGAAGGGAAGATTTTTGTTTGGGAGCTACAAAGTAGCCCCCCTGTTCTAATTGCAAGGTTGATATGCTTTTCCCTGCATGTCAAATACAACCCACAATCTGTATATTGATGGCCTTACATCCTATTATACATTTCAGGCTGTCTCATGCTCAGTCAAAATCTCCCATTAGACAGACTGCCATGTCCTATGATGGAAGGTAACTTGAACATACGGTTTTCCTTAAGAAAATCTTGGGTGCTCTTGGTGCATTGCTCATTTCCCATTCACTTTTTGTGATGTGTCTTTCAACCAATCAAGAAAATGGCGATATACACATGGTACAAAGTAAATGGAAGGGAGAAATGCTCTGGAAACACCCAAACACAACTCTGTCCTCTTCTAATGTGTTATGATGTTATTATTAATGCTAAACAAATTCATTTGCTACAAATAACTTATTTTTTCTTTGCTGCAGCACCATTCTCAGCTGTTGTGAGGATGGAGCAATATGGCGCTGGGATGCTATACCGACTTAAGAAGTCTATCCAAATGGGTCTATCGGATCCTCATTTTGTTGTTTTATTTTTGGGGTAATATATCAATGTTGTTTAGTTATGTTCTAATATTATTAGTTATGTTTCCGTGGCCGTTTGGTTAATCAAGTTGATGCATGGCAGGACTTCTTGGACTTACAGGCAAACGATACCTTTAGCGACATCATATTTGCGTATAACATGAGATAGTTGCATGAACTGTCAATCATTGTAATATTGGTGATTCATAGTCATGCTACTTAAAAAATGAGTCAAAATATGCAAATCAAGATATCAACTTCTAGAATTCTCATATGATGGAGAGTGGAATTATCATTCACCTGCAGGATATCAGACCCAAACGGGCGCTTATTACCCCTACTGTGATCGGCCCAGGATGCAACATGCATGAGCTGGGCCCAACTTTTTGCACCTTTGTGAATTAAAATTATGTTGTTTCCCTTTTTTGTCCCGGGTATCTGCAACTAAAGAGTGTTGTCAATTTGGATTAATTGATACAAGAATTCAACGTCTTCCTCCTCTTGCTGCCTCGTAGGTCACATTTGGTCTCTAGCATTGCATGCATTTAGAATAATTATTTTAAAATGGATGCTGTGTTTCATTAGCAAACATACCAACTTTCACATTAATAGAAAATTTCTGGTATCCCTGGGTTTAGTAAATACAAAATTCTGACTACACTAATGTATTAAAAAAACAATACTCTATTTGTATTCAATTTTCAACTACAACATACAGAAATGAACGACTTAGGCGACGCACCAAGATCTCCGTTTAAAAAAAAAAAATATTGCAGAGGGGGGAAAAAAAAATCAATCTAAATGATACAAAATTCCGAGCCCTATGAACAGCTTTCTCTTCTGCCCGACAATTACATGTACTTAACACGCTATTACATGTATACTATTTACACAAAAGAATGTGGGGGAACTATATGATCTGTATCCTTTTTAACCCAAAATTGTGCATCGAGGAATAGCAGAAAAAGGCATTTTCTTTTCCAAGCAGTAGGAGCAACTAAATTTGAGAACGCAATTGCATCAATAAACTCTGCATACTTTCTATTTTCTCTCTGAGTTGATTAATACTGGCCAGATGATCTGAAGAATATTCTGTACTACCTAAGTTGGTTACCAAAGCAGCACACTTGGCCTGAGAATCTGAAACTGCCTCTTCAAGTGAAGTCAGAGTTGATTCTAATGATGTATGTGGACTTTTAGTAACCGAATTTTCCAATGAGAATTGTCCGATACTTTGACCACTGCTACGCCGGCTGAGATGTGGGGAGAAAATCTTGTCAAATCCCCCACTACCTGCAAGTCAATAGTTGTAAATAAATCCCTAACCATCAGCGGAAAAAATAGCTACCTAGACTGAAGAGATTAACCACAACCGACTAGAAAGCACAACTCAAAATGAGAATTTATCTTTTCCTGTTCAATATACATAATCATTTTTTATTCGAAACGCACCCATGCATCAACCACTTTTTATTATTTATTCTAGAAAGCTTAGCATAAGGTAGTCAAATAATATGTACTACCAATTATTTCAGTTTCATGTCCTAATCAATTAGAACAGGTTAACCCAATTTCGACAAACTCTACCTCAAATTAAATTCTGTCCGCTTGCTATAAAACTTGAGTACTTTTTGTACATTCAAATCCACAAAGGACCAATATTTTCAATCAAACAAATTGAAGAATGATGCAATGCTAGTCCAGAACAAAATTGATAAGAATGTTATTAGATCAACCATACCAAGGTTGCCCAGTTGATCTATGGCAGACTGGCCGATTGTCTTTTCCAGCTTGAGTAACCTTAAGACTCCAGCAGCAATTCGACCCATTGACTCAACTTCAGACTTGCACAAAAAAGCAAGGTGTTCAACCTCATCCTTGGTAACAATGGCCTCAATCTGCAGCACAAAAATTACCATCATACAAAAAGATCCATTAAGATATGTGGCAGCAACCAAACCTAGAAAGTTCATATCCCAGTACCGGTTCCTTAACAGAGAATTTCAAGTTCTCCACCATCCATTTGTCCATTTCATTCTCAGCATTGTCCTCCGATATCACCATACGAATTTCAACATTTATACCACCAGATGAGCCAGCACTTTCTTTGATTCCATTTGCAGGTAAGACACCAGGTTGTAAATCCTTTTGGACCTGAGGCTTCAAGGTCTGCAGGCCATCCACACTGACCTACATGCATTATCATTTATCATGTAAAATGTCAGTTAGAAATAACATAGAGACATGAATATAATTCTGTCATTAAATCAATTAAATAAGAAAGACATCTCTGCAATTCTGTCTGTCTTGAATTGACCTCAAGCACAACTAAGCTATTCATGTCTGAAGTGTCAAAACAGAGAAGAAAAAGCTTCCAATCCCATAATTCGACCATATCTGACCAAAATTCTACTTACATGTATAAAAAAATGTAATCAACGGACAGTATGAAGCATATCAACAACAAAATTCTCACAAAAACAAATGCTACAGTGAACCAAATTCGTTGTGTCTCATGAGTGCCATCTAATTGAGATGGTAAAATCTCATGTGTTGAAAACAAGAGGTCTGGTGTGTAACTAAACATAATCAATGGACACTATGGAACATTCTTAACAAAATTATAACAAAAACAAATGTTACAGTGAACCAAGTAAGCCGTGCCTCGTCAGTGCCATCTAGTTGAAATATTAAAATCTCGTGTTGAAAACAAGAGGCCTGGGGTTCGAACCCCCCTTGCATGGGCAGGGAGGGATTGGGTTGCCATTAGACCCGGGGGGGGGGGGGGGGGGGGGTAGAAGCGGTTGTGCCTCCAATTTTTCTTTTTGAAAAAAAAAAAAAAGCTTCATAGTAACTATTTCAAGTATATCCGTTTCAGTAAAGTTGTTGGGACAAGCCCACTTATAACCCCCCACCTATTAAAGACTTATTTCAAATCAGGAAAAATTAAATTATGACTGCATCTCATAATGCTCTGCTTCCAAGATAGTCCTAACACAATGACAGAAATTGTTTATAATGATTTGCAAGGATAAGACTAAAAATTTGCTTAATTAAATTTAACATTGTTACATAATTTTGCTCTTAATTATGTTTCCACCTTCATAATAAAAATGAAATAAAATCCTAAAGAAGAAAAATGAAAAAGAGAAGGTGAAATCCTTACTGTAACCAATTCCACAGGGTGTCTCTGGGTTCCATATGGTTTTCCTTGCCTCGGAATACTTTTAGCTTTTGCTCGCACACTCTGGAAAGTTGTGTGCCAAGACCTCTCTTCCCTGCCCACTTCTTGACTGGATAAACAACACCTTTCTTCCATCTCCTGGGCACCTTCAAGGGCAAATAACCAGTCTTTCAATTCTACACATATATCAACATCATCTGGCAATCCCAAGTGCACAAGACCATCTTTCCCATCTAATGAATTTCTACCTGAAGAAAAGACACAACAATAAGAGCAGTGCAAATAGTATGACAAATAGGTACAAAACAGCATCACTCATTTACATGAAAAATTACAACCAAACATTTTTGTCTATACAATTTGTTCCATACCCTCTCCTACATCTTCAACACTGAGAGGTGATGCTTTGAAAAGTTTTGACAGTGGCCCTTCCGATAAATGCTTGATCCCTTTAGACAGCCCCTCTCCAGGACCGCCATCAGGTCCAAGTATTCCAAATCGGTGAAGTAGGGCTTCAGCGTAGTTCATTCCTCCACCAAGGCGAACACCTGAAATACAAGCCGATAAGCTCAAACTATGACACTCTCTATCCCCTTCACTTAGAGGTATAACGTGTACCATGCTCATATCCAGAAAAGGCATCGCATATGCACTGTCATTCAATCGATGCTTCCCTTTCTTGTGAACCCAAAATACTGCTCTTAGCTGAGGGTAGCCATTCCCAATGTCCTGAGGACAGCTTTCACTAGGAGGTAAAAGTATACCATTTTCATGTGGCAAGTTTTCCTCAGTGTCCACACAGTCCACCTCAACACTCTCCCAAAGTATAGTGGATGAAACTGCAACTGCACCACCAAGGGTTCTATGAGTAACTTTGATGAACATATCTTCCCCAACAAACTGAACCAGAGGCATTCCCTCAATATTCATGGAAGAAGGTTCCAGAAATCTAAGTTGAAGGTCCTTCACTGCTAAACTTACAGCAGTATCATTAGGAGCATTCTCCATCAACTTCACGCCCAAAGATTCATTACCACTTTTCATTGCACTTTTATTTTTTCCAACTCGGACAATCTTTTCACTGACTCTCCCAAAGTATGTATAGATGTCAAGGACAAAGAATAACTGCTCAACGGAAGTGTTTGATAAATATTGCTGACAGGCAACCCCTATTCTGACAACACCACCTGGAGGAGGAACAACTGTTAATGGTTTCCCATCAGCGGACACCATAGCTACCTCAATACAAGCATCTTTCAGCTCAACACATTTCCACAAGCCTGAATTAGAGTTTTGAGATCCAGTTATACTAGTACATGTTTCCAGAGATAAACTAAGGTGTGATGCTCCAGCTGTCCATTTCCTCTGGCTAGCATCAATTGGTTGATCCTCCCACAAACAAAAGCAAGCAGGATCTTTCTCGAGGTGTAGTAACCTTAGTTTTAGGGAAGGTGACTCTGAAAAGAACAACTTCTTAATATGAAGTCTTGCTCCAGCAAAGGAGCTATGTGCTGTAAGGTTTCTCTGACGAGCATGATTATCCAATTTATTCATGTCCAAAGGAACAGTAATGTCTAAGTCCTCAAGATAGAATGCAAGGGAGTTAACTGAAGAATCAGGTAACACGGCACCATGGTTGACAAGAATGCCATCAGCTAAAAAGGAAGATATCCTCAAACAGGATTCTTCCTGAAGATGAATCTGAGCAAATAATAGGAAATAATAGTAAGAAATTAGATGGCCAGATACAAATAAATGGAAAGAGTTCAATCAATAAAGTTGTTGTAGCATACCATAAGTGGCTGGCAGCTGATAACCGTCCGTGAAGCAAAAGAAGGCGGGGCTGGGGAAGGCTTGACCTGAAGCGTATGAAGGCATATCAAAGGAACACCCTTATTTATCTGCCACTGCTGGTCACCCAGTGGACATATAACAGGGCAAAAATCCTTAGCTGTTCAAGCAGTCAAATGAGAAATGGATCAGCTTTAAATGATAAATGTTGAATCTGACGAACAATATATAAAATTAAACTTAATTGCTCTGTCGCATCCAACAAATTATTCAATACCAAAGTCAGGAATAAGCACAAGATCTTCTGGGACAGCCTGCATAGATGGTTGCACCAAAGTATTTGGAGGGCGTGAAAAGGTATCCCTGCATTTTAGTCATTCACATCGTAATTAGAATCCACTCACATGATGCCATCAAGTCAGCTGCAGGGGAATATATATATATATAATGGCAGAGAGGAGGGTGGAACTTAGCACAAACCGAATCTGAAACTTCTATAGATATCAGATGATACTATATATAATGTATTTTTTATCCGAGACCAAGTATATTAGTGAAAAATAAAAAAGGCTCATATCAACAAAGTTACTATATATAATGTATTCCATTTTTTCCTGCATAGCTTTAGGTATCTTCTGCATTTTAAGGTCTAAAGTTAAACAATGCAAACAATAGAATGAGAGCAACATGCAGCACAAGATACCCAGAGACATAACAAAAACCAAAAAGAGAGCATCTAAGTAAATTCATCAGCATCAAATTTCTAAACAATTATGAGACAATGAGTTTACCTTAAAAAAAGGCCAGCAACTGTAATCTTAGTCAAGTTACTAGCAGTTTCTCCATCAGAAACAGTTGCCTGCATAAAAGTACATCCTATCATAAGTTCTCAGACTGCTAGGAAAACATGGCATAGCACCCACAGTGCAGTTAACAAGCACAATATAATTATGGTTTCAAAGAACCATGAAGGGAAACGAATCCAAACTACAGGAAAGGTCATCTTTATTTCTCAAGCTATCAGTCAAAACTCAAAAGGCAGAGGTTTAGACAGCTAGGAAAACATGGCATAGCACCCACAGTGCAGTTAACAAGCACAATATACTTATGATTTCAAAGAACCATGACGGGAAACGAATCCAAACTACAGGAAAGGTCATCTTTATTTCTCAGACTATCAGTCAAAAGGCAGAGGTTTGGTCCCTGTAGCGGATCTTTGCCTATCTAAAACCAAACTAGACGAAGAGCATATAAGCCACCTAGAAAGCAGCTCCAAGTAAACTTTAATTTCAAAGGATGTAATGACAGACCTATACACTTTTGAGTTACAGTTCCTTAAGGTAAAATGGGAAGGGAATCAAAGTAGTGATAGGTTTAAATGTTCAAGCTACATGTTCAGCAATTCATATTCCCATGTTTCTCTACTGTTGATTACTAGTATTAATCATACATCATTTAGAGACAGACACGCAGTTGTTTGCCATCAATCATATATTTCTTGAAATGTGATAAATCTTTTAGCAACAAATTTTTACATCAGGAAACTAATTAAACATCATCAACATATTAGACATTTGTGTCAAGGAACAATACCCGTGAAAAAAAAAGTGACTGCATCAAAAGCTCGAGCTGAAACTCTGTAAGTAATCATTGTTAAAAAGTATTTAAACCGTATCAATCTGGACTAAGAAAAAATGTCAAAAACTATCACAAACGGTTGTATAAGAATAGCTTTGTGGATTAAAGAAATGTAGAACCTACAAAAATATGCGGATAAAAGGATAAAAGAATAAGAAAATCAGAACACAGAAACAAACCAGCATCTTTGATGCAGAGAAATATGTGGTCCACAACAATTGAGACTAGAGAACGACCAGCGGCTTCAGTAGATAGCTATCAGGATTAAATATAAATAGAAGAAGTTAGATACAATTTCCTTGAGATTTATCTATAACAAAAAATGTTATGTTTAAGGAATGCAACTTAATACCTGTTGGGTTGTTAGATCAACATCATCTCTATTTAGACAAACATACAGACCAGACAAGAAGCGCAGAAGAGCACGTAATCCTGCACAGAAATCACAATGCTATGATTAGCCACTTGAATCATTCCAACAGTGCGGAGATAAGGAGTGGAAGACTTGCCACTTTGATACCTGGCTCACTTAATGCAGGACAGACAGCTTCTGTAACATGCAACTGAACCTCAAGCCCAAGTGGACTGTTCAATTCTGTCCTCTGCACGGTGATCTGAACAAAATTACAGGGTCAGTACCAACAGATCCTATAAAAAAGCTGGACCACACTATCTAGTATCCTACAAGAAATTTGGGAAAAAGAAAAATTCATCAAGAAACAATTACAAATGCTTAAGTTGCATTACATAAGCCTGCGCAGATATTCCTTCAATGAAGCGCTCCCCACCAAAGAAAGCCCTTTTAGCACCATCCTCATCTCTGTGACTTGCTCCCTCATTAGAGCGTGCTATGCTACCATCAGCGAACATATCAGGATGAGGCAGGAGATCAACAGATAAAGTTTCCCATTCAAGTTTCTGTTGAGACAAAATGAAAACCATTAATTATTAATGTTGGAGGACATGTTCAATATGGCATACTTATTACACACGAAAGAGAAGCAAACTCAGAACAACACATGAAACATCTGTGTAGATAATAATAAAAACAGCAACAGAAGCAACAATAACGATGATAAACAAAACACCAAAACAACATCGACGATAATAACAATAATTAGAATTTTAGTTAGATCAAACCAAAAGAGTAGGATAACCTATCTCCCCTCATCTCGGCTGAATAGAAAATCCATCAAAAAGAAAAGGAACGGAAAAAAAAAAAATATAGTGATAATCTGTGAATGGCGCATGTTTGTATTACCTTGAATACGTATATGAACTTCTTGTTCAAAGAGAAATCCCGAGCCTCCTTAAGATTTACAACCTGTAGAGGGAAATTGTTCAAACAAGCAGTACTAAAGAGCACAGTAACAGTCGTATCATAACCACATCCACTAAATTACCTGCCAGTTTTCATTTGTTGTACACAAAACCAGATTGCGTATAGTGATAGATGCCATAGGAGGTGTCCTTCCAACAGAGAAACCAGCAATGTCAGCTTATCATCTCCCAAGATGTGCACCAAAAGGGAAAATTAGCAGAAAGAAGAAACAATTTTGCAACCCACAGGAGGACGAGTTTATATCAGCAGTTTGTATGAGACTTAAAAACAATTCATAAAAGTTATCAATAGCCCCATTCAAAAAAAAAAAAGTTATCAATAGCCTTCATCATGATAGAAAGTGGCATTAAAGCAGATAGGTCAGGCATGAAGGAGAACATTCCTCCCTAAAGAACGGAAAACAACAAAAATCATGTAAAAAGAAAAAAAATTCAATGAACAAAATACAAACTCACCAAGATGCCCCTCCATCGCGTTGAGCACCTCCCCTTGTTACAAGAAGAAGATTGACTGTATTAACCTGTAAAGTCATTCCATCTGCAATCTGATACTTATAACAAGTCAGTATGTAATTTTACTCAATGGCTACAACTATGTGCATGTAAATAACAACCCCACACAAGGAAGAGCTGCATCAGTTAGCCAACATGGCTGCTGCTATAGATGATTGACTAAATCCCCATAAACACGGATCCTGACCTTGTGTTTGGTCCCTATATTGATATCAGTAGGAGGTGTGATCTAGTACTATTTAAAAGTTGCAACTTGAGTGCTAGAAAGAAGTTAGTAAAGGCCTTAGGGTATGAGACCATAAGTGTTTTGATCAAGTCAATGACAGCTTAATATAAGCCACTGCAAACAAACAAACAAGCATATATGCCCATACCCTCATAAATGATATGAATAACATTTAGTCCGATTTCTCAGGGTACGGCACAACTTCCACTGAAATGCCTTGGTACAATAACAAAATGGTGGATTTAATCTCTCAGTCCAAAGGCATGCCTGAATCCAACTAAGAAAAAGAGAATCCACACACAAAATTCTTTGAGGAGAAAATTCCTAATATGTATGTCAAGGATTGAGTTAAGGATCATATTTGAATAAGTAATACGTAACCTGTATCCTCTTAAGCAAAGATTTCTAGAATTACAGTCTTCAAATCATTAATTACTTATACTAACATCGCGAAGAGGGAACGCAGAGAAAAAGAAACAAAACCAAGAAGTTATCATATGCACATCTTAAGTTTAGCCGTTCACACAAATTCTACATGCAAATGCTATTATAACAACACCACATTGCATCTAACCTTATCAGCAAATCCGTAACCGCTACCCTTGCTGGAGCCAGTGGGCGTCAGGGTACTGCAAGTGGAAAATGCGAGATCAAAATGTTTAACAAAGAATAAAATAATGACTGAACGCATCCATAGAATAGATAACTCAGTGAGCAACATGAAAATACAGACCTGCTTGCGTAATTACATGCATCCTTGTCCGGGTTCTCCTCCAGAACCAAATCAAGTCTATCAACTTGCAGAACAATTGGCTCTATTTGTACATTACTTACAGAGGAGGGCAGCTATTCGTAGATAGTAGG
>NW_006263303.1:20857158-20875335 GCF_000493195.1 Citrus x clementina | reverse complement strand
AATTCCGGAGGGTAGAATTTTTGAGGTCTTTAGGATTACCATTTTTCCAAATTTCTAATATTATCCAAAACAGACACTAAAACAAGAATGGAAATTTGAGAAAAAACTAGTTTCCCTAACCAAATAATCATCAGTTCGATTTAGACAACACCATTTATTACCCTAAATAGACACAGTTTCTGAATTTCCAGAAATGAAACAACTAACAGCAATGGATTCAATTCTACGCTAAACCAATCATTACCATATAATCTGATCTGACAAACACTAATGACATTAAAGATTTAACAAAAAGGAAAACGATATATTTTAATTCAACGTCAAAAAACGAATCAAATGTTAGAAATATAAGAACAATTAAAAAGCAATACTGACAATTATTTCTAATTTTCCAAGTTTTGCTGTGGTCACGTGCAACGCCGGTGGCAATCCCATACTCGCATGCAACGCATCTCCATTTATATCTAATCATCCAACGAAATTCAATCATATAAGCATAATGACGAGATCACGCTATTAATTAACGTATAATTAAGCCAAAATTTTACCTAAATTGGAGAGCTGCGCAGTGCGGCCTTGAAGCTTGAACTGATCTCTTGAGAAAGATTTGAGCCAGTACTTGAACGTATACTCTAAGGCGCGAGCTATTATCGACTCCATTAAATCACTTCAATCCTCTTCGTCTTCGTCGTTCGTTTTTATCGTGTTTTTTTTAAAGGATGTGTTGCTGTGACGATCACATTAAAATTTATCGAAATTGTTTCCGATTCAACAATGTGAAAACCTAATTTAGGAGTTTTTTTAATTTTTTTTGGGAGAAATGTGAAGGAAAATTTCACTACGTTTTGATGAGAGTGGCTTTTTTGTGTGGGAAAGAATTGCGTTCAGGTGGGAATCTCCCACTCTCAGAACAGAGAAAGCGAAGGGCGGGTCGGCACGTGTTTGGTGAATTGGTCGCACGTGTGAGTAAAACGGGAAATCGGAGCTGTTGGCACGTGCGGCACGTGCGAGGAAAAAGAGGGGGATTCAATCATCAGGCTAAAATGCATTGGATCTCTAGGGGGCATGTGCGTGGGGCTGCAAGAGCTGTGTCACAAGAGGATTTGTCGGTGTTTTTTGTCGTTGGTTTGTGGAAGAAGAAATCATTTTCAGGACCGATAATTTTCTTATTTAAAAAATTATTTATTCTCTGCTATTTAAAAGTTTTGTTAATTGTTTAAAAAATAATAATTTTAAAAAAATACAAATTTAAGAAAAATCATATTAAATTTTTTATTTCATATTTTTATTCTATTCTAAAAATAAAAATTTCGAAACAATTGAGATTTTTTTGGAGATTAAATGCAGTTATTAATTCATGATCTAACATTTACTAAATGAAAACTTCATTCTCGATTTTATGAAATTTTTTATAAAAATCTTTTATTTACTTTTTTTCCGATGGAAGTTTTATTTTCTCACAAAAATATTTTAATTTTTTGAACTAATTCTTCTTCTAGTAATCGATTCAACCTTTGATCAAAAAAATATAAGATTTAAATTTAAATGTTTAATTAGATTAAAAAAAATTTATAACTACTCCGTTAAATCTTATGTTCAAGTCTTAGACCCTTTAAAAAGTTTCAATAAAGCATAATAAGACATCTTGATCTATAGAATATATCCAGCTTGTCAAAAGTAAACGAAGGGTTAGCAAATGGACTTTGAAGCCACATGCAAAGTATGCAATACAATTTTGCATGGAATGTGACCAACTAGCCATTTGAGACTCAGACACTTTTGCATTAAATCAATGGCTTTAGACTTTAGTCAAATATAACAATGACTTGGCTGATCATATATATTTAATACATTCCAAATTCGGCTCACATGTTACGTGATGTAATGATAGAGCAAACTGACATGTCAATACATAAAGAATAAATAAAATAAATTTGGTCTTAGTTAGCTCTATCTAATTTATTACGTATTATAATTCTTTTTGGGCACTTATAATATTTTGATTATAGTAAAAGATAATTTGAAAAGGAAAAAACGATAGACGTCGATTAAACATATATAGAGTGTGTTTGTGATTGAGGTTAGGTAGCTGTAATTTAAAAGTTACAGTAGTAAAGTATTTGATAAGCACTAGTTGTCGTACCTTAGAAGTTATGTTAATATGATTTTTTATTTTTATGATTGAAAATATATTGCATCTTGAATAATTTTATCAAAATTATTATTTAAATTTTATATTTACTATATATTATTAACTTATATTTCACAATTACAACTTTTTTTCACAAGCAGCTACAACTTAAAAGTTACAGTATCTCAATCCCAAACAAAATCATAGTGAAAGTAAACTTAAGCTATCAATTAGGGTTCTAGTATTTATCATACTTTTCTTGGGTATTTTTAAAATGTATTTTTTAACCATTGTAAAATGATAATATCTTTAGTGTTGTTCATCAATTCATTGTTTTGATTTATTTATTTAAATTGAAATTATTATCCCATTGTACATCTATCAAGTATGCTTGGTGTAATAAATTTATTATTTAAAAAAGAAAAAAATATTTTCAACATTAAGGCGAGGAAAGTTTGAACCACTACCATTATTAGTTTATTACTTCAAAATTATATATCATTCTCGATGGATGTGAAAGATTTGTTTATTCTAAATGTAAATTAAATGTTTTTTTTTTTCACGAACAGAAGCATAATGATACTTGTGAATCAATTGGTACTTAGATGCAAGATTAGCATAATTATCTTAAAAAACAAAAATTAGCAGAGATAGTGATGATAAGGTACTTTGGCAAGCGTGGAAGAAAGGTATGAATTCATTGGGATTGGTTCCGTTGACAGCGATAAGAGAAGCCAAAATTCTACTTAAAGTCTCACCAATCACCGAGAAAAGATTTTTCTTCCTCTCGAGTCTTGTCTTACGTTTCATTTTCAAAACTACTTTTACGCAGTTCCATGCATGGCTCATAATGGGCCGATCCGAAATGGAGCCCAAATTTGTGACTGAAAAGACCCAACGAAATTTTGGCTTGGGGAGCAAAAATTACTGATGACAAATTGGTAAATGAGTTAATGAATTTCATACAGGGAAAAAAAAACACACACTAATTTTAATGGGGAAATTTACAAAAATAATCATAAAATTTTTGCTATTTTCACAATTAATCCTCTAAACTTTTTTCTATCAACATTAGCTAAACATACGCTTTTCTCCCCAAATTACCCTTGTTTACAAACCAAAAATAACTTTCTTTCTCCCCTTTTATCAAACCAAACGCAGTTTTGCACTCTTGAATCATCACCGGCGACGGGTAAAGGCAACGGTAAACGCCGATGGCGAACGGTAAAAATAAAATCTGATCATAATCCATTCGGATCCAACACCAATCAGCATCACTGAGTGGTATGAGTTATTTTTTAAACTTACAAGAGAGTTTCAGTGCGGTTGCTTGTTACGAGTCGTGGGACAATCTGCCTCAAGCTTCGTGCGACAGGCGCCTGTCGTACGAAGCTATGTGCATCAGGTGCATGTCGCACGAAGCTATGTGCGACAAGTGCATGTTGCACCAAGCTTGAGGCAGATTGTCCCACGACTCGCAGCAAGCAACTGCACTGAAACTCTATCGTAAGTTCAGAAAATAACTCGTACCACTCAGTGATGCCGATTGGTGTTGGATCCGGATGGATTATGATCGGATTCCTTTTACCGTTCGCCGTCGGCGTTTACCGTTACCTTTTGCCGTCGCCGGTGATGATTTAAGAGTGCAAAGCTGTGTTTGGTTTGATAAAAGGGGAGAAAAAAAGTTATTTTTGGTTTGTAAACAAGGGTAATTTGGGAAGAAAAGCGTGTGTTTGACTAATGTTGATAGAAAAAAATTTAGAGGGTTAATTGTGAAAATAAAAAAAATTTTATGGTTATTTTTATAAATTTCTCATTTTAGAAATATGGTTTAATAAGTTTCGGTGCCTAATGTTTGGCAGCCACCTATTCATGGGTGGTTTAGGCTCAACACTGATGCGGCTGTTGACGTTAAGCTTGGTTAAGGGTGGCTATGCAGCTGTAGTGCGCAATCATGGCGGCTTAGTTATGGCTTCTGTGGGTTTATTGTGGTGTTTACGATAAAGCTGGGGCAGAAGTGTTACGCTTTACCATTCTAGCTAGTGAGATTAGTTTATCTCTGTTATTTGTTGAGTCGAACTCTTGTAGGTTATTCAATTATTATAAGGACAGAGTAATACTAGTATAGAGCTGTTTTAGATAATTATAAAGTTACAGCATTTACTGTTACCAAAACAGGATGTCATCCGATCATGTACATAGAAATTGTAGTAAAGCAGTTGATATTTTGACTATATATACACTTAGTCAAAATCAGTGTCTTACAGGGGTGGAAGACTTTCCACAATATTTAGCTTGTTTCTTTTGAAATCTATGCTGGAATAATAAGAATCTGTTTAAAAAAAATTTTATATGCTTGGGTTAAAAATTGTGATGCTATTATTGTTTAGCGAAAGTTCAAGGGAATTAGGGTTACTTCTAAACATTCGGGGGGTTTTGATTCTATGACACAAAGATAGTTACAAGTTAAAAATTATACAAAACCATATGATATTTGAATCATGAATTTCACCCCCTTCAATCCAGCAGTTCATATTAGGATGTTGTTAGTTAACTCTTTAATCTTTCTATGTAACTTTAACCGTGAGGATTTGGATTCTCTTATAATCCAATCTTCCTTAATATTTGTAGAAGATTTTGTCACATGATAATTAAATAATTTTATGGACAAAATTTTAATCCACTCTTAATTTTTCTGATTAAACACGAAAATTCTAAAATAAACAAACAAACAATCGTTAACTCTTTAATTGTTCTTTTTTATCTTTCTGTTTCTGTTCATCTTCATAGCAGATTCTGGCAGCCGCAGGAGAAGACTTCAATAATATTTTAAAAAAAATGGAGCAAGGTTAGTGAATTTTTAGAAGTTAGATAGTGAATGGTGTTTTCAATTGTATTTGAATTTGGATTTTTTTTTCTTTAAAAAAAAATCCCAGCCTCGGTAATTTGTATATTGATCATTGACATGGGACACGTAAATAGTGATGGCAATTATTGTGTTCTAGGTTACAATGAAGGGTTTGACTATGTTGGAGTTCATTTATGGTGGAGTACGAATCTCAACTACACAAGTAAAGTGATAAATAATAAATAATGAGTGATAATGAGCTTTTTATTACTTATCACTTTATGTGTGTGGCTGAGATTCGTGCTCTACCGTAAGTGAACTCCAACATAGTCATAGCCTACAATGAAATGCGGTCAAATCCTTCTTATTTTCTTGAAGGTTTGTATGGTAAACATTGTAAAGATTGGTTTAATATGAATATTTATTTTACTCTTCAATTGATTTTTTTGAAATATATTTTTGCTGTAGGAATATAGATACAAGCAGTGCTTCAAACTTCAAAGTATATGCTTGCAAGGTTGAGACCTACGAAGAATTGAAATTGTATCCGACAAACAAAGAAAAAATATTAGCAGGAAAAAAAAATTAAAGAAGATGTGGGTGAAGAGCTAATCACCTCAGAGTTACATAATGTTGTACCTTACAACAATTTAAGAGTTGTATTTAATAACACAAAAGTATTTGACAATTAAACTATACTTTGTTTGATTAGCGTAATTTTTAAGGTATTGTAAGTTAACATTATATAACTTGGCACACAGAAAAAAATTAACATGTTTGTCTGTGTCTTAGTTTTAGAATTTTGGTTTAGCTGAAAACAATGAGTTTTTGTGTTTAATAAGAAAAATTGAGAGTAGATTCAGCCTTTGTTTATAGCTTTTTAAATACAGTTTATTCAAGCTGAGTTTTTATTAAAAATATTTAATTGTTTGGTACTCAAAATATAATTAAATAACAATAAAAATTTTAAAAAGAGTTTTTAAAATTAAATAGACACTTATAATCATTAAATAATCTATACCAAACAAACACTTAATCATGTTCATAAAATTATTTAATTACCATGTGTCAAAACTTAGTAGATTAAGAACCCATCAGTTATATTTAAATAATAATACTTGGCTATCAAGCATCTTGCATCATATCATTATCCTGCGCAATTATCATACCACTCTTGTGGTTCTAGACAAGAGCCTATTCTCCATTAATTTTGGCATTGCATATGCTTTCATGCATTGTACATCTATCTCTTGGTTTCAAGGAACCTTCACTAGCAGCTTCAGCTTCGTTATCGATACCTCTACTTTTACCAGTAGTTTATGTCTTTGTTGGTTTAACAGTGAATTGAATATTGACTCTATTAAAATGGTATGAGTAGAAAAAAATGAGGGCACTAATACCTATATAGGTTATTGACTTAGTGTCTACACTGAACATAGTGAAACTATTAGAGTCAAGGTTGAAGTAATTTAGAATATATACATATACACACTGTACCCCTTGAGTCTTGACAGCACAAGGATGTCAAATGAATTGGGAACTGGAAACATCGGTAGAGATAAGAATGCCATGGCTGTGACAATCGAGATCTCTGTCATCCTCGCTCTTATTGTTGTTTGGGCTGTAGCTTTTGGTCATGACATCTGGGCTGGCTTCTTCAGTAACAGACGCGAAACAATAAAGAAACTTGCTTCTTTGACACCTTTTCTCGCAATCTCAATAACATTTCATTCCGTGCAAGGCTTCTTATCAGATTTTTGCAACTGCTTTACAAATTTCTAAGTCGATGTACGCATAAATGAAATTTTGATTATTAATAGATTCAAGGTGTGGGCTTAATGGTGCAGGGGTGGCAAGAGGATATGGGTAGCAGCACTTGGCTGTTTTGGCCAATTTGGGAACGTTCTATTTTATTGGCATGCCAATTGCAGCTGTTCTGGGATTTAAAGTGAAGCTTTATGCTCAGGGTATTTTTAGATGCTGAAAGCCTGAAACCTCTACTAATTCATCCATTGTAATTAAAGAACTCCTTGTTTGTGCTTGCTTATGTTTCCAGAAAAAGAAAATAAATAAATTGATTTAAACATTTCTTTTAGCTCTTTGTTTTCTTGAGGTTGGTGATAAGAATGTGGTTTCCCTACTTTCTCTTCCAGTTAAGGTCTATATTGCATGTCTTTTTCCGTCAATTAGAGCACTTGCTCCTTAGTCTTATCATTTTTTTTTTTTTGTGTTCAATTTCGACCGCTGAATCCCGAAATCGCTAACAAACTCTTATGTGTGTGATTCGATATCTTAATTAACGATTACCCATTACAATTATTTCCTATAAAATCATAGTTATAAGGGTAGTGGATGCGGATGTCTTGAAGTGATGGAAAAAGTTAGAAGATTGATGTTCGCAATTCAAGCACACATTAAAGTTGAAAAAACAATTTCGAATGGCTTGATCAAAACAACAACTAATTAACAAGTAAGAACTAAAAGAGTGAAAAAAAAAAAAAGGTTCATTCATGCTAATCACGTTAATTGTTGGTCAACTATTCTCAACGGATCATTTATCTATCATTTATTGACCACTCTTCTATCGTCAATTATTTGAGAACATTTATGTTCTAGATGTCATTTTTTTTTTCACTAACTACCAAACCATCAAAATTAGTAAGTGGAATGCGTTTGTAAATATAATCTAATAACTATGGACCATTCGTAATTTCAGCTAAAACTCGGAGTCCAAATGGCAAAATCTAGACGAGGCGAGCTGGTTAGGACAACTTGTGTACTTCTTGTTTTGTGGTGCGTGTTGAATTTAATTTTAGGTACAAAATCTAATAGCGTTGGATGACAGACACTACTTTCAGATTTTCGACAGCGACACCATGCTGCGCTCGGCTAAGGTTTATAAAAAGATCATATCTGGCTATCTGCACTTAAAGCATTGGATACTATTTGTATATACAAATATTCGCAAAATAAATTTAACTACCATTAGATAAATTTTCAACGGCTGTGACTATGGTGCTTTTGGAATTGTGTACACCGATCCACGGCTTCTGCAATATTAGGTGGTAAGATTTTACTGAATTTTTATTAATTATGACCATTCAACGGTGCTCATACAATGGTGTATTATGTTGCGACCCAATTTTTGGCTTTTTTTTTTAATTAATTGGTTTGTGATATAAGTAGGTTGACAAATACTGTTTAAGTACGATATCTTACTTTTAATATCAAGACTAATATATAATTTTAAAATGTTTCATTTCATAGAGAGAAGGAAAAAAAAAGAACAATTTTGATTATTGACTGGATCAGTCATTTTTGCATAATAATCTCCTTCTTTTTCTATTCTTTCCATTTCATAGAGAAAAGGAAAAAAAAAAGAAAATGAAGCTCATTAATCATACTTAGAATATTAATCATTTTTGCTCCCTTATTTTTTTTATTAAATAATTATTAATCAAACCAATATTTGAGTCTTAATATGAATCTCAATACTATATTTCATACATCTAGGGTAATAGATTTTATGACTTATAAAATTACTTTTTTGTCATCTAGAAATTTTTTAATTCAGGATTTTAAATTGTAAGAAAGTCTAAGAAAACTTTAAAACCGTGCGGTTTTAAAGATTTCCCTCACTTTAAAAATTCCGGACTAGAAAACTACTATTTTGGCATCTAATGGATAAATACCATATCAATTGGGACTCAACTTTCTAAACTTAATTTTACTTTTATTAAATATTAGCTCAATGTACTGACCGATAAAAAAGATACAATTATTAATTATTTGATAAAAATATAAAACCAATTAAATCCTAACCGTATATTGTTCTACATACACGTGTAACAGAAGATTATGAAAAATTGAGAACAAATCAGTTCAGTACTAAATTCAAATTCATTAAGTGTAAGAAACTTAACTCGAACCTCATCCACGCAATCACATAAATGAAAAGATAAATTATTTATTAATAATCAGGATAAAACTATGGTGCAACTGTGGTACCGTGTCATAGTTGCACCCTACCGTTGGATTTCCACTCATTCAAGTGGACTTCACTCATTTAAGTGGATCCAATGGCTAGCCCGACCCTTAATAATCAATATATAATTGAAATTAAACATGTAGTTAGCCTACTGCATGTCTGAAAGAAGTTACTCAAGATTTACGAAAGAAACAACAACTGAAATACCTTCCCGATAAATTGATAAGACAAGAGATTGATTTATTCTAAGCTTAAAGGCACTTCCGAAGCAAACGACATCATTGGATGGTTATACTCCCACCACAAAGTACATTCTAGCTTTTCACATATTTATTGAATTATTCCAAACTCTCTCATTGGACCCTTGCCTTATTCAATCTCTTTTCACATATGACTCCGTTAAATCACATGACCACGTGCATAATCTGATAACTGATAATCGTCTTCGATTTTGGTGTGACAAAACAATTTATAAAATTTTTCCACTGGAATATTACAACCGTTAACCCTGCCACCGATTTCTAACCGGGTTGAATTGAAAACACGTGAACGTATTTAAGCCGAAACAGATAGGCAGGGATATGTCAAAGATCAAAATATGCCAGATCAGCCGAGACGGCGCCGACCGAAATTTAGAATTAGCATTTGGGTTATTTTAAGGCTAATAATATTATCTTCTCACTTATTATTTATTAATTTATTCATTAAATGTGATTTACGGGCTTTATAGGATTGACCGTGTTATTGTACAGTACACGGCTAGACATCTAAAATTTTTATAGGTCATTCTGTAAGTGTTTTAGAATAAAAATTTGGAATATGGAGCGCTAATAATGGTGAAATCTAAATTCATTTTATAATAGATTGTAAGTAATATGCGCTAAAATATAAAAAAATTATAAAAATCACTTTTTGATTAAATTGTTGTCACCTCCTTATTCTTTTAATTCTTGATATTAAGAGTTAAGAGAAATAAGTAATTTGTGTTAAATATAAAAATGCTAATAATAAAAAGTTTGTCTCCATGGGCAGGAATTACTTTTGTATATTATAATGATAATAATAACAATTTTTATTTTGGAAAAAAAATAGAATAGGTGCGGACGGGGCCCAAATTGATTTTTTGAGTAATGGTAGAATTACAAACTCTTGTATAAATTAATATGACATAATTTAATTGATTGAATTAAACATCTCTTAGTCTACATTATTTATTTTTATTTGACCAATTGATTTGTGTCATGTTAATTGTATAAAATAACTTTGTACAAATCTATCATCATTCTTCCCAAGAGGTCTAATTAAGGAGTACCGAGTCTCATAGCCCGAACACTATTAGATGGTGAGTAATAATGCTAAGAATCCTAACATTTGAGTCATAATTTGAGTTCTAATTAATATGACACTCATCTATTAAATGATAAAATAGACTAACAAATAATTTATATGAGTAATATTAGAGATCTCAACATTTGAATCCCAATTTTACTCCCAACTTATACGACATTCATTAATTAGATGACATAATAGAGTAATAAATAATTTTATATTCATAATCTAATAGATGAGTGATATATAACATTAAAACTCAGGTTAAAAATCAAATATTGGATTGGGATCTCAAACATTATTCTTATTATAAATAATGAAAAATTCATTCTCAATATTTGCAAATTTTTATATGAAAAGCAAAGTACTAAAAACTTGAGCACTTGTTATATACTCATATAGGAATTAGAATTTGATTGAGAGGATTACTTTATGAGGTTGATTGCACTGGGTTCATTTACGCGATTCAAATCATTTTCTAGTGCTTCGCGTGAAAAAATGCAAATCATTAATCTTAGAAACAATATAAATGCTCACTTATCCTCTCTCGTTTACAGATAAAGCTCATTTTCTAATCAGAGTTTTCATGAGATTTTAAAAATCTTGTGTTAAGTATCTTTAAGTGATAGTGTATGAGTATGATTTAACTTTATTTATTTATTAATTACCAATCACTCAAATATATTTTTACGCAAGAGGAGATCAGATTATGAGAGAATCCTAACTGCATTGTTTGATCAATCTTCTTCTTAATTCTCACCACCCAAATCAATAATTTATGCCGAAATCAATTTATGCCGAAAGCCCTATAGACCTAACTTGGAAGATACGCATGTAAAATTTATCATTTATGGAGCGTACGCATCGCATGTTAGCTAACAATATCAATAATTTAACATGCCCACATGCATGTGTTAATAAATTTTACCAAATACACTGTTGTCACGGAAAACCTAATGAGTTGTGTGTTTAAAGAAATTTTGTCACAATATTAATCGTGATTTGTTTAAGATATACTATTGTAGAAGTTGCTTGCATGTGATTATTCAAAAGAATCAAAACGTGAATGGCATGTATTGTGTAAAGTGCTTGGCAAACATCTTAAAAAGATTAAGCATCAATTTCTTTCTTGGGTTGGAACAATCAAAATTTTCCAAATTTAATTTATCAGCCCATCAAAGAATACGTACTTCAACTAAATTTAGACATGTATATATCCATGTTATTAGTTTAGTATTTTTTTTTCCTTTGAATAAAAAAGATATCAATAATTGTTTTTCTAGATTCTCGGGAAATAATTAATAGCATATAGTATGCTTGGCAATCAAGTAAGCTTGAGTCGGAAGAAACAGAGAAAATCAAAGTAGAAAATTAATTCCACATGATAATTTCAAACTTATATAGAAATATTCATAAACTCATATAAATGATAATATTAATAGACATTTGACCCTGGTAGTTTTTTGTTATTCTATTTTGAGAGTTTGACACCAAGAGGATAATCTTTTGATTCTATTATTAGTTTAATAAGGATAGATTTCAAATAAATTACAATAATTATATCCATCAATTTTGAATATTATCAAATTATTCCCAAAAAACAAAGATCTTCCTCAGCAAAAAAAATTGTAAATGACATATGAAAAACCACTTGCCTACGTTATGAAAGATAAAATTAGATATTATTTAGATCACATGTGCGGCCATAATACTTTAAGATTATCGTTCTCCCATCATTTAAGTATAATTATATGTTAAAAAAATAAATAAAATCTAGCTATCAAATTATGAGATATAATATTCTTAGATACCGTAGTCACAACATTGAGTCGCATAAAAAAAGAGCTAACATTAAAATGTTAACATAGCATTTTATGCTATAAATATTTTGTGATCCCTTAACCACGAGACAATGAAAGAGTAGAAGACTTGGAAGTTGGAAGTTTGAGACTTTGAAAAGACGTGTGGGAATGTTTGGTTCAACAACGAGAAGCCGAAACAACAACAAAACCAAATCCAAACCCAACACATAAAGCAAACGCACTTTTGAAATTGAATTTCTAAAATTTTCAACTTTTTCATTCAACAAATAAGAAGACTATTTTCATTAATTATTTAGTTTAATTATCAAACCAAACCAAATTCAAAAGAGATTCATTAAAAAAAAAGAAAAAAAAGAAAAAACAAAAACAAAACATGTTGTATTGTATAAACTCTTCATTATCCAACTTCTGCTTCTGTCTCTCTCCACAACTTTCTCTCTCTAAGGACCCTTCTGCCTCTCTTCTTTGATTTTTCCAGCTAAATTTTTAGTCGTCGAAAAACCATTCGATGAAATAATCTACTGTAAAATATTTCGATTTTTGAAAGAAAAAAACAAATTCGTTTTTATTTTGTTTATGTTTTCTGTAAATTTTTTAATTTTTTGATTTTAATTGTATATTACGATACTGATCAATAAAAGTTGTTTATCAAATTGATATCTTTTTGATTTTCGTTTCTGGGTATTAAACATATAAACCCAAAAAAACTCTTTCAATTTCAAACAATTGTTTTTTTTTTCTTTTATAATTTGCTTTTGCTTTCGTTTGTTGTCTGAAAGCAGTTTCTATTTTTCTTCAGCAAACCAAAATCAAACCGGCTCTTGTTTCGATTGAGAGCTTTTTTTATCTGGGTTCTTCACAAAACCCAACACGAACCCACTTGAAAGCTGAAAATTTGAAATTTTAGAGCTGTTTCTTTACATAATGATATCGGATTTTTTTTTTTTTGGGAGCTCAAAAAGGTTTTGATTTTTACAATAGAAACAGCCTGGGGTTATGCTTGAACAACAAATTGGAGACATAGAACTGAATTTAGTGTTCTGGGTATTCGTTAATTTCATTGTCCGGTTCTTTTCTGGGATGAGGAATAGTACTGATGGGCCTAAACCGCAAAACGGTGTCGTTTCGCGGTCCACAAAGAGCCCGTTTCGTGCCATATCGAGTTATTTTAGGATCGTGTCATCTGGGGCGTCAACGGTGGCCAGGTCGGCCGTTTCTGTGGCGTCTTCTATTGTGGAGAGAGATGATGAGTCAAGCCATGATCAGGTACTTTTACTTGTTTATTTGCGATTTTGTTTTTGGTTAATTAAGTCAAAATTGTGTTTGTGTTTTGATGTATTAGAAGTAGAGTATTTCAAGCTTTGAGTTTGAATGTGTTTGTTATGTAGGTGTAAGTGCTTCTAAGGAAAGTGTAGTTCTGGCTGAAAGTAGGTAAACCTTAGTTTTTTGGTTATGAACAAGTGCCAGCTGTGTAATTCTTATTCTGCTTATATTGACATGTCCAAGTTGATTTTGGCCTTTAATTTGAATGCAACTGTCAAGTTTAGATGATTTGTGGGTTGTATATATCTTTTTTAAAAAGTTTTGAACCGATGTAATTTTGTATTTATGAGTGGATACATAAAAAAATTCCATATGCCCATGCAGAGATTATTATTGGATATTTAGATTTTGGGATGTGGAATAAGCAGGAGTTCTCTTTCCAGTTTTCCAAGTGGGTATTCTGACTTTGGGGTGGATTTCGATGGACAGTTATAATGTGGCATGCTTATTTTAAATTATCTATTAGTTGAATTTGCGGGTGGATGTTTATACTTTAGTTTATTTTTGGTATATAGCAATGTGTGTATGCGGTAATCTGTTTTATTATTTTGGGCTGAGTGGTTGGTGGTGGCATTTTGATGCAATCTATCGAGTTGACAAGAGTTTCGGTATGTTTATCATTTTGTCATCTAAGTTTTATGATTGCGGAATTAGTTCACTTGTGGTACCTGGTAAAACAATTGTGGCTCGTGGGGTGATCTTTTACCAAAGGAGTTGAGGATTTGAGCTTGTTCATTGACTTTTGCGATATGGTATGAGTTGAATCTCTGGAAACTTGTTTTTCTGTTTATTTTGAAATTTGTTTTGAAATTTTTTGAAAAGAACGCTGGCTTTTATTAACTTTTTCTTTTGTGCTCAGTATGGATGGCTATGCTGCTGTCTTTCCTGTTGATGTTATTCTTATGGCACGATTCTTGCTAATTTGAGTACTTGAAATTATGATCTGAGAGTTGAAATGGCTCATACCAAATTTCATTTTTATGATATAAAGGTGCTTTGGGCTGGGTTTGACAAATTAGAGAGTGAGGCAGGTGCAACACGGCGAGTCCTGCTGCTGGGGTATCGGTCTGGTTTCCAGGTTTGGGATGTTGAAGAGGCGGATAACGTTCATGACCTGGTCTCCCGATATGATGGTCCTGTCTCATTTATGCAAATGTTACCAAGACCAATAACATCAAAAAGATCGAGAGACAAGTTTGCAGAAGTCAGGCCACTCCTGGTATTTTGTGCTGATGGGTCCCGTTCTTGTGGTACTAAAGTTCAGGATGGGTTAGCTACTGCTTGCAATGGGACTTCTGCAAACTACCATGACTTGGGGAATGGCAGTTCTGTGCCCACGGTTGTTCATTTTTATTCCTTGAGATCTCAGTCTTATGTGCATATGCTAAAGTTCAGGTCTCCCATTTATTCTGTAAGATGCAGCTCTAGAGTTGTTGCCATATGTCAGGCAGCTCAGGTATTTACTTGTGCATTTGTTTCCAACCACTCGTATCTTTCCCCTAGTCAGTGTATGAGAATTAATTTTTCACATACTGCAGGTACACTGCTTTGATGCTGCAACATTAGAGATTGAATACGCAATTCTAACAAATCCTATAGTTATGGGACATCCTAGTGCTGGAGGTATAGGTATTGGCTATGGACCTCTCGCTGTTGGTCCCAGGTGGCTGGCTTATAGTGGAAGTCCAGTTGTTGTCTCAAATGACGGGCGTGTAAATCCACAACATCTAATGCAGTCCCGGAGCTTTTCTGGCTTTGCTTCAAATGGGAGCCGTGTTGCACACTATGCAAAAGAATCGAGCAAACATCTGGCTGCTGGGATAGTGAACCTTGGAGATCTAGGATATAAAAAGCTGTCGCAATACTGCTCAGAATTTCTACCTGATTCCCAGAATTCTCTGCAATCAGCAATTCCTGGTGGGAAAAGTAATGGAACTGTTAATGGTCATTTTCCTGATGCTGAGAATGTTGGAATGGTACCTTCTATTCTTCTGAAGTTTATTTGTGTCGGCAACTGAGGCCTTTTTCGTTTCTTTTATAGTATTTGGTTCTTTGCTGCTCTTCCCAATCGCATGCACACTTGTATAATGATGTTATTTGAGGAACAATCTTATTTTAGCTTTATTTGGAAACAAAATTGCGATCTGTATTTTTCTATATCCATTTATTTGAGTCTGAATATAATGATGATACTTTTATGCCTTACCTCTTTTCCCTTACTTCTTTTTCCCCTATGTGTTAATCAGGTCATTGTCAGAGACATTGTCAGTAAAAATGTTATTGCCCAGTTTAGGGCGCACAAGAGTCCTATTTCAGCATTATGCTTTGATCCTAGCGGGATACTTTTAGTGACTGCTTCAGTTCAGGGTCATAACATAAATATTTTCAAAATAATCCCCGGAATCCTAGGGACCTCCTCTGCATGTGATGCTGGTTCATCTTATGTACATCTTTACAGGCTGCAACGTGGTTTAACAAATGCTGTAAGAGCACTATTGTTGTTCCATAGTTTTCTTTTACAACTGTAATCTATTGACCCATTTGCTCATTATATTATATTTTGTTTCCCCTTTTTTTTTTTTGGTTCCAGGTTATACAAGATATTAGTTTCAGTGATGACAGCAATTGGATTATGATTAGTTCCTCTAGGGGGACGAGCCATTTATTTGCTATAAATCCTTTGGGAGGATCAGTCAATTTTCAACCTACTGATGCTAATTTCACCACAAAGCATGGTGCAATGGCTAAGTCAGGAGTTCGTTGGCCACCCAATTTAGGTTTGCAAATGCCTAATCAACAGAGCCTTTGTGCATCTGGTCCCCCAGTTACTCTCTCTGTGGTTAGCAGAATAAGGAATGGAAATAATGGATGGAGAGGCACTGTTAGTGGTGCAGCAGCGGCTGCGACAGGAAGGGTGAGTTCGCTCTCTGGGGCCATTGCTTCATCTTTCCATAACTGCAAAGGCAATAGTGAAACATATGCAGCTGGCAGCTCTTTAAAGATAAAGAACCACCTTCTGGTCTTTTCTCCCTCTGGATGTATGATTCAGTATGCATTGCGAATATCAACTGGTCTAGATGTAACAATGGGTGTGCCTGGATTAGGCAGTGCTTATGATTCAGTTCCAGAGGATGATCCTAGATTAGTTGTTGAGGCAATCCAGAAGTGGAATATTTGTCAGAAACAAGCTCGAAGAGAGCGAGAAGATAATATAGACATATATGGTGATAATGGAACTTTAGATAGCAATAAGATATACCCTGAAGAAGTGAAAGATGGAAATTTTGCTTCTACTGAAGCTAACGGTGTGATTGAGAAAACAAAGGTTAGTCCTGAAGATAAGCATCATCTGTATATTTCTGAAGCTGAACTGCAGATGCATCCACCTCGCATTCCGTTGTGGGCTAAACCTCAGGTATTTCCTTGTGCAGGGTTTTCTATGAAGCATTTATACATAGAATCATGTGAATGTTTTCTTTGATGTTTAACATGCTTGTTGTTCTTGTGCCATTGCTTTTTAGATATATTTTCAGTCGATGATGATAAAGGACTTTAAAATGGGAGAAGAAAATTTTCTGAAAGGGGAAATTGAAATCGAACGGTTTCCAACGTGCATGGTCGAAGCAAGATCAAAAGACTTGGTACCAGTTTTTGACTATCTTCAAAGTCCCAAATTTTCGCAAGCAAGGTGCCCTAAATTTCCATAGGTTCTATAATGTTTATGTTTAACTAGCCTTTGTACCATTAGTTTTATAGGTTAGCTATTTGACTCTTTTACATTATCATTCTAGTGTAGTCTATGAGATAAGGTTGTTAGCTAATTATATAGTGTATATGCACAATTTATGGTATATATGAATTTAGTAGATACTGGCTTAGTTTTGGTTTACATGTTCTTGTACATGGTTTTCCTCATCTTCAAACGTGAAACCTCATGCTGACTTTCATGAAATTTGGTTTTGTTGTTATGCAGGGTTCAGTTATATATTTTTGTAAATGAATTTTGGTGCTCATCTATGAAATCATATGCTGAAGTCATGAAATATATAAATGTTTTTCTTGTTGCAGGGTTCCTACTGTAGGTAGAAATAGCAATGAGCGACTGCTACATCAGAGATCTGGGCTGTCTGAAAATGGCCTGCTTTCAAGAAGGAGCAGCTCTGGATCTCTTGATTCTGTAACTGACAATGGTGCTTTAGCAGCCGAACCTAACATTGGCATCGAAGAAACAAGTTTAGATTGTCCTCAGATGCCAGTAGATACCAAGGGCTTTGTAAATAATAGTGTCAGCCCTAAAACCAAAACTCGGCATGAGATTGTAAATAATAGTGAGAGCTTAAGAGTGGAGGCTCAACTTAAGTTTGTAAATAGTAAAATTGAGGGCCTGAGAATGGAGAATCATTTTGAAGACGAAGGGGATGAGTTTGATTAGAGGTAATTTCCCTGTTGCCAATTTAATTTTAGGCTCCGTCTGGAATTGACATGTAAGGGCTTTTAATACACATCTATTGTGGAATGGAATTCCTTGCTGATGTTATAAGGGCTGGCAGTAAACATTAGTTAAGTAAAAGTTGGTGTTTATGAAACACTGGCTGCTGCTCTTCCAAAAATTAAGCTGAAGAGTTACAATCTGGCTTTTAGATTGCAATACTTCAGTCTATGGTGTCTTAATAGTGAGTGTATGTCTTGCAGATTTGAGTTGAAGTCCTCGCATTTGTTCTTATTCAGGTGTGCG
>NW_006263303.1:20759383-20855999 GCF_000493195.1 Citrus x clementina | reverse complement strand
AATGCAAAAATTCCCTTTTTGGGTTTTTTAAAAGGGGGTTTTTTTTTTGCAATTTGGGGTGAAAGCCCCCCCTTTTTTTTTTTTTCGGGGGGGGGTTTTTTTTTCCCCCCCCCCCCCCCCCCCCCCCCCTCTCCTGGGAGGCTGATTAACAGTGTTTAATACTATGGGGGTGAAAGGACAACGATTGAGGTGTAGTGGGTTTGACCATGATGAAGATCATCATTCGGAAATTGAAAGTGTGGATACTATGTTGTTTGGGTTTTTATCTTCTGGTGACTTTGTAAATAACAGAACAGGAAAATTACATTTCCTAATAATCAGTTGTAATATGTAAATAATAGCATTACATTGTAGCCCTTGGTCTTCTTCTGTTAGTGTAATTTGCATTCAATATGTTTCAATCCATGTGCAACTTTTTGTTAAGTAAGAGTCACATTTTGTGAAGTTGCAATGAAGCAACAAGTTTCGTGGGTGCAAAGTTGATGCTAGAGCCGTACATAATTTAAGTACAAAATGATAATATCTCCACAAATATCGAGGTCACAAAGATAATAAGGGGTGTCGAGGAAGCATTAATCTGGTCACATGAATAAGTGACCAACATTCTGCGAGGAGACTAGAATCAGGTCGTCTGATCTTATGATCTTGGTCTAATTCTCGGGTTTTAGAGCTCCACTTGGGAGAGAGTTCGTAATGTCCAAGCATGTCCCACTGTAGCATTTAAGCATAACCAAACGTTATAATTGTTGCTTAATAACTACTTAGAAGCAGATGCATTAACTCTTAGAGTTAAGCGGCACATTCAATTTGATAACGGTTGCGCATTGAAGAATAAGTGATATTCGTGATTGTTTATAAGAACCCAAGAAGATCTTGAAAAAAGGGACATTTTTTTCGACTAGAAAAAGAATCTGATAAAAAAATATAGAAGAGATCATGAGTGTGTGAGATTATTGTTTTCCAAATAAAAACCTAATTACTGACTTGAGCGTTAGATGATTTTTACTGCGAAGAATCTGGTGCCACTTGACAGTTTTCTATTATTGCATATTAAATAGGGTATCAGTGCAATTCAAATTCTTCTAGAGCGACAAGTGACAGTTTCCCATCAAAACAAATTGAAGTATTGACGAAGCAACCTGGTCGCCATCATCAGCTTGACCAGATTTCGATATCAATAGTTTGGTGTCGTCTGTGGGGAATTCGAGGCAAAAAGCTATTGTGCACCAAATAAACTGACAACAAGACAAGAAATATGAATTCAAGAAGGAATGGAGCTCGCGTGGCAAATTCTGGAACCAGTGAACCTACTATTTTTCGAGGAACGACAAATGAGGAAAGAGAAATGATGATGTATGAATGAATGGAACAGATGGAGAAATAAATGGAAGCCCTCATGCTGTCCTTCAAGATTTAAAGGAAGGGAAGAAGAGGATTAAGGAGAGGTCCCAAGGAGAAAATCTCGGTGTCTCTGGCCCTAGTAACAGGGCAACTGGAGGTGAGTGGAGTCATGACGAGGAGGCTCGGCATTGAAGTAATCAAAGTACTCGAGATGAGGTTCAGTTAGGAGAAAATCAGGGCCAATTGAATTCAGGGGGAGGAATGAATGTTCAAGAGGGAGAGTTGAGATATCATCTAAATGTTGTCGTGCGAGAACGCGATCAGGTCACGGTACAAAACCCATATGGTGATATAGAATTGGAAGGGAAGATGCGTCAATTGGCTCAAGTGATAGATGAACTCCCAGGACGGCAGAAGGCACCAAGCTAGAGGATTATGCTGGACAATGAGTCACCTCTCTCAGAGGAGATTATAAGTACAATAATCCTGCGAGATTTCCGTTTCTCTGATCTCAAATACTCAGGAAAGAGTGACCCTTTAGTTCATGTTAAACGTTTTATTGATATGATAGGGGGTGCAAGGCTTAACACAGGCCCAGAGGTGTAAGGTGTTTTCATTAACTTTAGAATGACGTGCGCGGGAGTGGTACTGAAAATTGCTTCGAGGAGGTATCAGGAGTTTCGACCAGATGGGCAGGAAGTTTGCATAGCAATTTCATAAGGTAGTCCAAAAGATGATATGATGGAGTTGTTGGGAATAAAACAGAGAGAAAATGCCCCTCTTAGGGAGTTCTTAAACAGGTATTATCGAGCTATTCTTGATTTTGGAGCCTTTAACCATTCACAGGCTTTGAAAGGGCTTTAAAAAAGGGGGGTAAAGATAAGACGTTTCTGGTACAATTTGAGAAATCTGGCAATACAGTTATATTTCGCTGCTTATGAGTATGCGAAGAGAGATATTGAGATCAAGGAAGAAAAAACAGCAAGATTGAGAGTTGAGCAGCTTGAAGTATTGAAGAAAAAAGAGAAGAAGGTTAAAAAAGAGAGTGGGCCTATCTAAAACGACAAATCATCCTCAAGTGGAAAGGCGAGTAGTCAGGCATTCCCATACCAATTCCATCCGAGGCAGTCTCAATTCCAATATAATAAGATCCCACTTCCTCGCTCTCCTGCTCACGATCAATGGAGGGAACTCAATCAACAATATAGACAACTAGAATATAACGCTCCAATAGCTTGTTACACACTAGATGCGAGAGTTAACAAACTAATTATTCCATCATCCAATCTCTAAGGATATGACTATGTAGATGATTGACCAAAGTCCTATACATTAGCAGTTTACTCCTTTGAAAGTCCCTCTGGAGGAGTTATATCACATAATTGAAGATCACAGCTTGTTATATTCCTCAACATCGATAGCAAAAGCACCCAACAAACGAGACAAGAGTAGATTCTATTAGTTCCACAACACCCATGGTCCCATAATAGCCCAGTGTCGAGATCTCAAAAACCAGGTGAAAGACTTAGTGAGAAATCGGTATTTGGACAACTTTATCGAGGAATCCCATCCAATAGCAGACTTCCAGCATGGAATAGAGGAAAATGTTAGGGACGTTAGACGCGAGCAGTGAACAGTCAGGTCATCGCTGAAGAACCGACTCTGGCCGGAGATTAAGACAGGTCCAGGAAGAACAACTCAAGGTATGCAATGACCAGCAGAGATGTTCTGTTCGATATACGAGCCGTGAAGTGAGCAAAAACCAGATAAGTCCCTATTAGATGGACTGATACCATGGAAGATGGAGTGTTGTATCCGCATTAAGATGCTCTGGTAATTAGTGTCGTTGTGCCAACTAAGAAGTTCGACTGGATACTTGTAGATACTGGGAGCTCAGTGGATATCTTGTTTAAATTAACCTTGGATGAAATTGGGATTACGGGTTTGAGTTAGAAGACACAAGCTCGTCCCTAAAAGGGTTTGGTGGGGGAACACTAACTTCTCTTGGTGTAATCAAATTGCCTGTCACAATAGGCTCTAGTCCGTTTCAGAAGACCATGATGTTGGACTTCGTAGTGGTTGATGAAGATTGCTTGTATAAGATAATCTTGGGCAGAACTTTTCTGAGAATTAGTAAGGCGGTAGTATCTAACCATTATTTGGCTTTGAAGTATCAAGTGAACGACGTTGTGGGAGTTGTAAAGGGAGACCAAAGAATTGCATGAAGTTGCTATGTAATAGCAGCTGAAATAGCAATACAAATAATTTTATTGGATACTCGAGGAGATGCTAAAAAAGGCAGGCAAGAACCAGTTGAAGAAGTCGAAACAATAAGTATAAAGCGAGAAGAGCCAGAAAAAATTATCAAAATTGGGTTGAAGATTGAAGCAGACTTTAAAAAAAAAAAAGGCTTGTGAACTGTTTACAAACGTATGCAGATGTGTTTGCTTGGTCGTATGACGACATGCCTATAATAGACCCTACAATTGCTTGCCATAAGTTAGTTGTAAGGAAAGATGTTCGACTAATAAAGTAGAAGAGAAAGTGCTTTAATCAGGAGAGATACGACACCCTTAGCGCAGAGGTCGAGAAGCTGCTGCGAACATGCTTTATAAGGGAGGTTGAATATCCTGAATGGGTTTCCAATGTGGTCCTGGTGAAGAAGTCCAATGGCAAATGGCGAATGTGTGTGAACTCAACAGACTTTAACAAGACATGCCTAAAGAATAGTTTCTCGTTACTGAAAATCAATTAACTGGTTGATTCAACTGCGGGTCATAACATGCTCAGTTTCATGGACGTGTTCTCAGGTTACAACTAGATACCAATGTTCGAACATGACGAGGAACATATTGCCTTCATCACAAATGTTGGCTTATACCGCTACAAGGTGATTTAAATTTGTCCTTAAGAACACATGAACATACTGCCTTCATCACAAATCTTTCTACCATTCATGCCTTCTCAGATCCCTCCGCCATCCCTGGCCAAATAGAGACCCCTAAGAAACGTCTTCATTTGACATCTCTCGTTAAACAATGCCACATCTTTTACCCATGTTTGCACAAAGCTCTGGCCAATCAAATGATATCTCTTTCCAAGACATAATTTCATCCAAATCATCTCTGCCCAAATGACGGAGCAGCTATTTTTTATGTCTGACTCAGCACAAAATACTGGCCAGACTGATCATGTCTCTATCCAAGAAACTGCCTCTTTTTTTGCCCAAACAGTGCTTAATTCCAACTCTTTAAACTTAGGCCTATATCTATCACTGCCACCCTTGCCAGAGCTAAACACAGATGGTGGCAGTCGTAGCCATGATGATGATCAAGTTCACACTACCGATGAAGTGACTATTAAGCCCGAATATGAACATGCTTACTGGCGTTAATCACTATAAAAAACGGACTATCCTACTCTTGAAACAATCATTGTATACTAAAATCTAATAAGTGTAATCGGTGCATCCGACTTGATTAAATGGAATGCAAACTCGAAGAGCTTCTACTTGAAAAGGCAGGAAGTAAATGACAGGGAAAAAATTGGTCACTGAAAGTCTAAATCTGGTGGACTTGTACAGATATTTGAATTCAGAAGGATCTCATATTATGAATGGTGCTGGAAAATTTTATCGCATTACTGATGAAGCAATTAGCTCAATCCAAAAGAAAAGAAAAGGAAAATTTTTTTGTTGGACTGCATTTCATTTAGTTAAACAGTCATTAGCAATGGGATATTCTGGGCAATTTAATCTAGTTGAAGATGATCTGAATAGGGACAATTTCATGGAATTGGAGCAAAAATAGACCCACTACACTATGAGAAACTTAAAACGTGCCATAACAAGGGGATTGTTGTGCTAAAGGAATAGATCACATTAGATATAGAGCAATCGAAAATGGTCCTTGAAGAAAACGAAGTTTAAAGTGAGCAATCAAAGTTTCATTTCAAAAGTCTCGTACAACTCTCATGCTTGCTCTTGATATTTAAAGGTAATTCAGCAGCTCATCTGTTTTTCCATTCTTTTTTGTTTTAATTCTTTTCTGTGTATTTATTCTTCCACTTTTGCTTTAGAAGCAGTGTCTATCTCTGCATCTTAGAAGAATCCAATTCAAAAACTCAGATGAAGGAAGGAAAGTACAATAGTTATAGAAGAAAGTTACATGCTGCCATGCTGGTGATTCAAAGCTTCTGAAAGCCTATACTTTTCAGTGTGTACCAAACTATCAATCGATAATAAGACTACCATTTTTATATTCCCCTTTTTTAGGCTAGTTCATGTTTGTTTCCTAAATGATGATGCATTTTTGAAAATGTATCATAAATGTTACCATGCTACCAATGTATGCAGTTTCAAGTCTACAATAGAAAATAGTATGTTTACTTCTTATAAAGACTTTTATTTTGTACTCAAAATAGTTACCATATTATAGCATAGTCTACAGTTTCAAAATGTTTTGGATCAAAGCTCTTTCAAGTCATAGTTTCTTCTTTCATAACATCTTATGCTTATCCTACCTAGAAACTTTTCTATAATGAATACTGTAAAAATTAAAACAAAAAATTGTAAGAGAAATAAACAAATGATCAGTAATTTGAGTATATTGTGAATGTATTGATGGGCAAAAAATCATTTAATCTCAAGATCAATATATTTATTTTAGTAGTTTTAGCATTTTTTTATATTATTATTTTTTTTAAATTTTTGTGTAGTTAATTAATTGATTAGCAGTCCTATAATTTGCTGCAAGTGATGGTCAATTGGCTTCCTGTAGGTTCATAGAATTTGTCATGTTGTTTCTGTTAAGAAAAAGCTTAATATTAAACATAAAAATAAGGAAATTACTCGGCATTTGAGGTAGTTTTTCACATCAATCTTTGTGCTTAAGAAGGGAGTGAATCAGTGCACTTTCACATGAACTAGTTCTAATGAGGTGTAAAGAAACATATATGTTGCGAAAAACTTAGGAAAATTCTTCTCTCTCTCTCTCTTTAAATCTTTTCAAAGGACAAGCCAAACTCAGATGAGGACTAAAATGCTTGAATTCGTTCTTGTCTAATAATTGAATGGACAAATTGTTGTGTAAATTTTGTTTTACTCGCAAGTGCAAAAATTTATTGTAGAATAAATTTTGTGGTGATGAGTGCCAATCCCACAAGGAGATAGATTTAATTATGCATATGTTAATTTTCTTGGTGTATATGTGAGTTGGTTGGAAGTGATTTTTTTATCTTAAGATTTAAAATAAAATGGCGGGAATGAATTAAAGATGAAAACAATGCAAATGAAACGCTTAAATATCTAGATTCATTCAACATTCATCATGAGCTTAATATTTCCTTTTTAGTTCTAATTAATTCATGAGGAGGGTATTTCCACTTCTCATAATCCTCACTCTAATAATATATGATATCAAGCTCTCAGTGTGCCAGAGGTAATGATCTTCCACTAAGTGTGGTGTCCAGAACATGCTATGCCAGACTAAAGTAATCCTTCTGTCGACAACGTGGTATGACCATCCACTAAATAACTTAGATACATTCTCTGTCGATACTGAGTTAAGACAACCCATAAAATACTAGAGGAAAATTTTGTCTCTAATAAATATGGTACAGAGTATTCATTGTGCTAAATAGTAACGATCTTTCACTAGGGAGCCGGTATATTATACAAAATCTAGACAAGATATACTGCTGTCGATAATGAGTCAAAACAATCACATAAATTAGAGAAGAAAAGAAAATAAACTTACCTAATTAAGCCCATGGATCATGTTTAGGCTTTACCTTCAACCCATGCTTGAAACTAAACTAGTCACTCATAATTGAACTAGGGGTAAAATAATAATTTTATTACAATACATAGAAAATACAAGATGGAAAGAAAATTATAGAAAATAGAGCTAAAACATAGATTCAGGGGTGTCAAATTGGAGGGACGGGGAGACTTCTATTTATAGATACAATGGGTAAATCATGGCTATCGAATGAAAACAATTTGGACGCTTAGGATTGCACCACGTGGCAAACTTTGATTGGTTGGAACACATCATCAATCAACACCACATCAGTATTTCGGTCCAATTAAATGCTGCCACGTCATCGGTCAATGCCACATCATCAGTCAATGCCATATCATTGGTCCAATAGGATGTTGCAACATCATCCGTCAATGCCACATCATCATACTGTATATGTGAATAATGTCATACTTACGAATATTACCATATATGTGAACAACATCTTATACGTGAACAGTGCCAAATACTCTTTTATACCCCTACTAAAGTTTTCAACCATTCAGAGTTAAAAATTGTCATTCGTTTTGCTGTCTGACTTCTTGTTAGTCTTAAAATGACCAAAATATCCATTAAATACATAAAATACTTCAATTATAATAAAACACACATAATAAAAATTTAGAGAATTTAAACATATAAAAGTATAAATGTAAATGAGATTTGGAACATGAAATGACAATTTTACCCATTATAAATATGCATTTTTCAGTGCTCAACACAAATATTAGTGGTGCAGGTCCATTTCAACTTTCTGAAGGCCTTTAATTTGAACTTTGACTTTAGATAATTTACTGTGAAAATGATGTCGATACTTGCAAACTCTTTACGATTCCTTATCCATATCTTTTTCCTCAAGCTCGCATGCACTTTCAACACAAATTCTATGATGGAAGTAGTGACTTCTATCATTGGTGCAAGTGTGGTAGAGATAGGTCAATTAGTTTGTCGGTCCACAAAAAATTCGCGGATGCTTTCTCAATGGCTATGAAATGTATAAGCTGAGTTAGGAAACAACTAGTGTTTTGTATAAGTTACTTGGACCTTCAACTGAGAATCAAACAACAGAATCAGAAAAAAAAAATTATTAGTCTGTAATGTGAATTGGTGTTTGGAGCCATGGGCTGTGTGGGGAAGACTACACTGACAAGGAACTTGAATGACAAGCTCAAGAGCACTTCAACGCAACAACTTCACCTTGGTACATTGGCTACCATACGTGTCCAAGGAGCTACGGGACTTAAAAAGGGGCTAATTACAAAGATTGGATTTGGAGGTGAAAATGGGAGAAAGTATGGACAGGGGCGAAGCCAGGAAAAAAATTTTGGGTGGGCTAAATTTTTTTTCAAGTCCAAATATTATCCAAACTAAAAATATAAAGTTTAATGAAAAATTCATTAATATATAAGAAAATACATCAAATTCAAGAAATAATTCAATTACAATTAAGTACTATTTCAGTTGCACCTTGCGATACTTTCGAGAATTAAATTCATCTATTATCGAATCTGAATCAATAGTGTCTACAAATTCTCTTTCAATGTAGATAACCATACAATCTGATAAAAACTCATTCTCCATCTTATTTCGAAGTGGTGTTTTAATAAGCTTCATTGCTGAAAATGCTCGTTCAGTCGTTGCAGTCGAAACAGGAAAAGTCAATACTAAACAAATCAATCTGCTTATCAAAAAGTAAATTTGAAACTTTCTTGTCTTAACTAATTTTCGACATAATTTAGAAAGTGAAGAAATACATTGAAACTCAACAAGATGAAGCACATCAATCTGAAAACATTTTAACTCTCTTCTCAAAGCAAGTATCTCAAATTGAGTAAAATCTCAAGGATAAAATCTCTATGCAAGATTACAAATGTCATCAACATTGAATGATTTGAAAGATCTAACTGAGATAATTTAGTTTTTACTACCTCACAGAGTCACAATTTATAAATATATTGTAAGTGATTAAACAAAATATTGAGTAATGAAAAGTACCAGCTCAGCCATGTCCCCATGAGTAATGAGAAGTACCAGCTCAGCCCTATCCCCAGCTGAATGGCATGAGTAGAGTCCTGGTAAAACTTCGCGTACGGGCATGTGCCAACTAGAAACGAGCACTGACCAGAGATATGTACCGACCAGATACTCATCGCCCAGAGAAAGAGCACACGATCTCATGAAATTGCGACAGTTTCGCTATGCCCCGAACTGTTGGGAAGAACATGACATCCCACGTTTACCCATAATTCAATGGTTGGAGACCCATGAAGGTCTGCCATCACCTGAAAATGGGCGGCATGAAGAATACGTAGAAAACGTGGGATGATGGCTATAAGAAGCCAGGAGACCGATGAAGAAATGGATGAAAAAATTGAGAGAAAATGGAAAACTCTGCCAAATTGAAACCCTAATTCATTGTTACACAGATCTTCGATACAGATTGTGCTGAAACTACTGTATTCACTTTACTCGTTTAAATCAAACACTTTATCCGTAAACACCTTGTTCTAACTTAAGCATCAGAGGGTTTACGCTGGTAAAACCATCGGCGTCTCTGACTTGTCTTTGTGAGCCCAAGCTTGGAAAGAAAAGAAAATGGTGATTCGGGTCCCAAAAACATAGGCAGTTGCTAGAGCAAGGAGAGTACAACCTTCCCTTCGCGGACAACACAAACGTTGGTGGAAGGATCAGGTCGGGCAAAAGACGACCATATTTCAGCATCAACATAAAAAATAAATTTCCTTACTAAGAAGAAGACGAAGAATCGAAGAAAAACGAAGAAGCCAAGAGAAGCACAAGCACGTTATGGAATTTGGAACTTTGAAAAAGGGAATCCTTTTTTTTTAATTTATTCATATCATCATATGAATGAGCCTTTTATTCAATAAGTGAGATCCCCTTTTTCTTAATTTATTTATGCAAATGGGCTAAATGGTAAAGTTGTAAATAATGTAGTGGTTATAGTTGTAAATAAAAATACAATAATAATAGTTTTGTAAACTAGACACATAATATTTTTGTAAATTTTTTAAAAGTTTGGACGGGCTGTAGCCCACCCCAGCCCACACATAGCCTCACCACTGAGTATGGAGAAGCTAGCTACTCGAATTCATCGAAGTCTCCAAAAAGAGATTTTTTTTTCTTATATTGGATGATGTTTTGGAGATATTAGGTTTAGATTGTTTGGGTTCATATATATGGGTTCTAGGATCATCGCAATTGATTTCTTTAGTCTCTAGAAATATGTAGGGAGATCAGATGAAAAGTACAGATTAAGAAGTGAAAGTCGATGTCCTGCATGATGAAGAAGCTTAATTAATTGGCTATTGTTTTGTAGAAATGCAGGGAAGGTTGACACTTTAAAAGAGATTGAACCATTTTGCAAGAGAATGTCACCATGGGAACACCTATGAGAGGAAGAATTAATTGCTTCATTCCATGTGACTACGAAGCATAGCCTTTCAGTTAATTTATTCAATCTATTTTAATTGCTTAGGCGAATTACCTTTGACTTTAGTCAAAAGAGTGTGAAGATTGATCTCGAATTAAGACTTCTGCAGAAAACAACAGTGTCGGTTTTATCTTACAAAGCTTACCATCAAGTCGTCAATATATATGTGTATAAGCGACGTGTCGGTGTTGTTTTTAGCACCAGAATACGACAGCCACGTCATGTGGGCTACTTATGTCAAGTCCAGCGTTTGTTTTGCACGTGATATTATATATGTTTAACCGGATAGCATCAAACGACATCTCCCTTGCCGCTTCCACCACTTGAGTCAGCGCTCTCCAGTCTCGTGCGTCAGAATGTCTAGGAAAGTGGAAACTACATAAACATCCTTATAGGCTAAGAGGCCGGGGGTTGGATGATTCGAGAGCTTGTAATAAGATCTTCTTCACATTTGTATTATTTTTTCTTGAGGGTTAATAAAATCCATTGCCCGTGTTGAGCCTCGAAAATCTTTGTTCATTGGTTTTTATTCTGGTTTTTAATCAATCTTTGTGTGAGATTTGTTTGGTTAACATAATTAGCCATTGGGGGGGGGGGGGGGGGGGGTTTGATTCGGCTGAATTTGCTGGATCAAGTTCAATAGAATAACTGATTCAAACAGATAGAATATGATGGTGGACATTATTTGAATTGAAACATAACATTTTCTTTCAGATTATATTTTTTATGAAAAAAATTCGGTAAATTTACATCCCTATTATGATATCACCATGCAATTAGTTACACAAGTTTGTTCTTCCTTCAACTCGATGGATAACTGTTCGCACGAGAGCTGTTGGTTACCATGTTTTTGGTACTAGTGGAAAAGCTTACTCCTAGGCTTGGCTATTTGGCTTTCACTATTAACCAATCATATTACTGACCTTTATTGAACATAAGACTGTTTAGCCATCGTTAAAGACCATTTGAAACTGCCTCATCCCCATTGCAATAAAAAATGAATATAGCTTTTCGCAGCAAAAGCCCTTTTTCTTGCAGTGAAGTAATCTTAATTGATGAATGAACAAGAAATAGCTACGCAATTTTGGCATCAAGCGTGCATTGTGGAGATAAAGCATTTACATTGTAGATCAGAAAAAATATAAAAAAGGAATAGACGTTGTATATATTGTATACAGAGAATGTTAAGTGAAGAAATGCATGAGAGAAAAAAATTCAGATCTTGGTATGATCATCTTTTTAATTTATTTGTTTTCATCACAAAACTGTTCCATCTATTTTCTGCATCTCCATTGGTCCTAGCTCCATCTTACCTTTGGCCTGTTTGAAGCAAGGATGGAGGCTTGACTTGGTATCCTGGTCACAATTTAGTAGGTTCCACCACTGCAATTCTCCTATTATTTCTTTGACAGTATCTGCATTTTGTGCAGTGAGAGGCAGCTCTCTCAATAGATTGCACTTGATCACCTTAACCTGCTCTAGACATTGCCAAGATTCCTTCTGTCTGCAAATGGTCCTTAGCTTGGGAAGGTTCTTCAGTTCCAGATTCCGAAGGTTTGGCACAACAGTTTCTGGAGTGAAATTTAACTCTGAATAATAACAAAAGAGCTCCACCAGATTATCACAGAAGCTTACCTTGATTTCTTGCAGGTTAGGTAGGGCTAGAATGAAGCTACCGTAAGTCAGAAGATATTTCAGTCGAGGACACTGGGTCACTTCCATTAATCTTAGTTTTGAAAATCTGAGCCCAAGATAACCGACTAGCCCTGAAATGTTTCCCAAATAAGCCAGATCATGGAGATGAAGTTCCTCCAGATTTGGTAGCAGGTCATCATGTGCAGCGCATCCTCCAATTGGCCTTAAGCTGCTTCTAGATCCTGCTATAGTTAGAGATTTCAGACTAGCAAAGGCACCAACGCTATCTATGACCAAGGTTTCAAGCATTTGATCCAGTCCCCAACAGTTGTTTAGGATCAGAGAACTTGCATTTGTCAACAACCAACCTATCCATTCTCCTGAAAGATCAATGCCGCTGATTGTCACCCTTCTTTCATCATGTTTGGTTGGCAAGGAGTTTGCTGTTGGACCGATAAAGAACTGAAAGCTTCTCAATCTACCGATCCATGTAAGATCTTCAGTGCCTTGAGATGGAATATTCTCCAATCTTATGGACAAAACGAGTAATCGCTCAAGGCATCCAAGCTCTTCAAAATTTGTTTGTCCCTCGTCTTCTTGTCCTTTAACTCTCCAATGATAATCACTGAGTGTCATGTCTAGAATCTCCAAAGAAGACAATCTGCATATAATTCCAGCTTGGATTTTCTTTAGATAGTGAGTGCGTGAGAGGTTCAGTCGCCTTAAGTTGCTTAAATTTTCCATCCCTCTAGGCAATTCTCTGATACTAGTAGCAGATAGATCAAGATCTTGAAGTTTAGTAAGACCTCCAAGTGCGGGTAAGTCTTCCAGATAGAAGCAATCCCTTAAGAGAAGAGCACGGCAGTTGTGCAGCTGAAGAAGGGAAAGAGGCAGTGAGTGGATGCGAGTTCCACTTAGGTTTAAGACTCTGAGTGCAGGAAATCCGTCAAGGAACTTCTCAGGTACTCTACCAAGGGGAAAATTGCCTTGCAGTAGCAAAGTTAAGGTCTCTGGACAATGTACCTTACAATCAGGCAACTTTGTTATGCTGTTATTCATGAAGGAAACCCTTTTTAAAGAATTCACTAGCTCGGTTTCTGAAACTTCAGTCAAGCCAGCCCCTGAACGAACAAGTGATTTACATCTATTCTCCAAGGAAGATGCAATCCATATGGCAACATCCCGCACCACATCATGGATTTTCACAGTCCCTTCATTAGCACCATCTTCCAACAGACAATGGTCCTTCAGATTTTCAATCAAAGAAATTCCTCTGTTGAATGAGTCCTCGTGGTTTTCTTGTTCGTCTATTAATCCTTCAGCTAACCAATACCTCACAAGTTCGCTTTCTTCAATTGAGAAATCTTCAGGAAACAAAGAACAATACAGGAAACAATATTTGCTGTTACCTTCCAACGCATCATAGCTCCATTTTAAAGAATTATAGACATTCTTTTCAATGCCTTTGATACATGGCACTGATTTTTGCCACTCCTTCAGAGCATGTTTCCAGAGCTTGACGTTTGTCTTTCCCCTCATTGCAGTCCCCATGGTGATGATAGCCAACGGCAATCCTTTGCATTCTCTGGCAATTGCCTGCGCAAATGGTTTAATTGGATCTTTACTGGCTGCTACACCTGCATTTTGACTAAAGAGTTGCCAAGCTTCATCATCATTGAGAAGATCAACTCTAACTTCCACATCAGTCTTCATCGCCATACAAACTTCTAAACTTCTAGATGTCAGTATGATCTTCGAACCACCATGATCTTCAGGCTGTGGAACACCCAAAGAATCCAAATCAATTGTCTCCCAAACATCATCCAGAATGAGAAGAAAGTTACTCTCCCTCAAAAGTCTTTCATGCAGTCGAATACCTAGTCTCTGCATGCTTTCCTCCATTTTCACATCTAAATTCAATCTCTCAGCTATTTGTGCTTGAACCCATCTTAGATTCAACTCCTTAGACACTGTAGCCCAGATCACCATTCCAGAACGATGTGCTGATGAATCCCTCTTGAGAATGTTGTTCAGATTCTTAACAAGAGTTGTCTTGCCAATTCCACCCAATCCCCAGATACCAATTCTCCTGATTTCATCACAATCCAGCAGTTTCATGAGCTTACCTAAAGTTTTTGATGCTGTTGTTTGATGCTCTATTGAAGGCCCAGGGATATGCTCAACGGATTTTGCTTCGGGATTGGCGATCACCAAGCCTGCGGGAAAAATTCCTGCACTTTTAAGTCCTTGCACCTCCTTGAGCATTCTTGCCACTTTGCTGCCATGTCTATACTGCGGACAGCAACTATAGAAACAATAATGTTTCTTCTCTTTGGCTCTCACACTTTCTTGCATTAAATCTACTTCAAAGATAAATTCATCAACTGATCTTACCCATGCTTTCACTTGAGTTCTTGGTACCTTTCCATCTTTCTCAGCTAATGCGAGCTGACATATCATGTCATCTCTAAGACCAATTAGAACCTCCAATTCCTTTTCTAAAGCTTGGAGATTTGATTGAATCTTAACGGTGTTGTTGATTTTTGAGCAGAAAGGGCCACAGAGAACATGGCCTCCTTCTGCTACGGCTGAGCCCAAGATTGAAGCTACCACTTCCATGATCGGATTTTGGTGATAAAAGAAATCAGAATCTCAAGAAAATTCAAAATTTAGCAATGACGCAAGTACTTAAATCATCTCTGAAAGTCAAGCCACCATTGAAATATTGGCAGTAATCTTGCTTGGTCAATTATTGATGTTGGATTTATTCAGTGGCATGTCACAGGTGGCACTTACTGAGAAATTTCTTTTAATCGTTAATCAATTAGTTTTGCCCTGGCTGTTGAATTTTTCGTAAATAATATATCGTGTAATATATTTCTATGAGTGCTGCATTGCCATCTTGAAAGTCAATTCCTTACACGTGTCAAATACAACCTAACTTTATTGTTTAATACCTTCAAATGTGAAGTCGACCCAGAAATTTTTAAAAGGATTTTACCAATTTTTTATTTCCAAGCAAGCAATCACCTAGAATTTTACTTTTTTAATATTCTTTCCTTTGCTATCTTGTCTCGGTAGCACCTCCCCAAGAGAAATGAGATTTTAGTTGTTAATATTGTACTCGGATACAAATGACAAAAATTTTGGTGTTGCATCTCATAATTCGACATGCAACTGCAAGTAAAGTAAATGCTTGCAAAGAAATTTGAAACTCGGATTCATATGATATTACTGTTGCTTCATATTCTGAGTAACTTGTGCAAAATTAATTTTATTATAGACTTCAACATAAGATAAGCCTCTATCACCAACGGAATAAGCAGCTTTCAGAGCAGAGATTCAAGGTAGAGCAAAAATTTAGGTATAAACAGAGCAAAGGCAAAGCATGCAGCCCAACAAATAATACTAAAGGAAATAATAGTAGAAAATCCATATTTTAACGTGTATTTTACTGTCAATGTTTCAGTTGACATACAATCCATAGAGGGATGCAACAATTTCCACAGATAAAGTTTTTTAATATAATTGTTTCCCTGCCATGCAACAATGATTCTGCATGATGGATCGTGATAGGATTCAGGCATTTACATGATGTACCACTAAAGCTTCAGTTGAGAAGAGATACAAGAATGTAACTTGTACTGAACTTTTTCGCTGTCTCTCGCCATCATCTGTCCTCTGTTCTTCTATCCTAGAAACAGCGAGAAAAGTCCCATTAGCGAGGAGCATTTGGCATAGATAAATGTTCAATGCTTCTATACAGAATTTTGAAAACAAAATTAACTTTTAAGAGTTTGTGGAATGGCCGCAGCATTGATATAGGCAATTCTGCAATCAGCAATCCAAAAAATGAATCAATATGGAGTTGATAGGCAATGTGTATTTGAGTCGGGATATTTTGTGTATTTGAGTCAGAATATTTTCTTACCTATCTATTGACTATGTTCTCTTGTCAGCATTGTTAAGTGTGTACATGGGTGGAACATTTGCTGGAGACTAAACTTGATTGTGTCATCTTCTCATCTAAGATTATTCCACCATTTTAAACCTCTAATTTCTTTTATAGTTAGTGCATAGAAGGCTGAGAATGGCAGTTTTGGCAGCTTGGGCAGTTGTAACCTTCAATTTTCTCCAAAATTGGCCATGCTATTTTCCTCGAACAAATAATCCTCAAGTTTTCCAAGTCCCTCAGCTCTATGACTCTTAATTTTGTGAGCATTGCATAAGAAAATTTTCCTGCAAAGATACATTTCATCCTTCTGGGGTCATAACCCTGATATCTTCAAGGTTTTAGACCTCTTGAAGCAAAGCAAAGAATATGAGGTTCCTCAGTCTCGGACAATTAACCACTTCTATGATTTTTTAAGCCGAAAAAGCGACATCTTTGAGCCGTCGTTTCTTCCACAATTTTTGCCAAATTTCTCAAACGCCTTAGCTCCAAATGCTCTAGCTTTGGTAACATATTTCTCCGAATATTCTCCCCACTTACCAAAGTTGAAAGGGAGTTACAACTTGATAGGGTGAGAGACTTTAACATTGGGAGACCTACAAGCAATTCTTTGAAATTAGTTCAGATATCACACTTATGCCCGCGCATATTATTAGGTCCAGCGAACTTGCATTGGTTAATAATCCTTCAAGACCTCAAAAACAGAGAACGGAGCTCCTCTAGATCAGGCAAAGGAGGCAGGAAAGTTATCTATGTGCTGCTTAGATTCAGAACTCTTAAGTGCTCTAACTTCTCGAAAGAAGTTCTTGGGGATTTTCTTCAGGGAATTATCTTGGAGGAGCAACACAGTCATCTCAGAACATCCAATCAATTGACTAGGCAACCTCGTAATCTTGTTGTTCAAAAATGAAATCCTTGTGAAAGAATTCTGAAACTTTTGCGGCATTTCATACAGTAAAATACCAGATTGACAGAAAAATCCACTCTTCTTTGATGTCCTTATAGCCACGTCTCTCACAATGTAATGCATCCTCACAGTCTCACTGCACTAACCTGTTCTAACAAGCAAGAGTCCTTCAATTTTTCAATAAAAGAAATCCCTTTATTGAAACATTCCTCCAGAGTTTGGTTTTCATCTATTATTCCATCAGCTGTCCAGCATTAATTAAGTTCACATGTTAGGATCGAATAGTTTTCTGGATATAAAGAACAATATAAAAAGCATCACTGAAGAAACTTACTTGGCAAGGGTAGTAACTCTACTTTAATGGCTGATAAACATCCTTCTCGATGCTTTCAAACTGGGGTGCTGAGAGCTGCAATTCGTAGAGTACATCCTTCAACTACTCTTTCATCCTTTTGTTACTCATGGACTTCCCCACCGTTGCAATAGCTAACGGTAAACCACAACATTTCCTAGCAATTGCCTTTGCTATTGGATTTATTTTTTCTGACCGGACGACATTTCCTGCATATTCAGCAAACAAATTCCAAGTTGCTTCTTCATTCAAAAGATTCATCTTGACTTCCTGATCAGTGATCATGTTTCTACCCACATCAAGAGATCGAGTTGTCCGAAGGATCTTACAGTTAGCTTGGTCTTCATCTTGTGGAATGCCCACAATGTCCAAATCAATTTTAGTTTCTCCCAAACATTATCCAGAATAAGGAGGAACCTTTTCTTCGTCATTAATCTTTCATGCAGTCTCCTAGCTCTTCTGTCAATGGTCTCTTCCGCATCAAATTCTAACCTCAATCTCTTTGCAATTTGTGATTGAATATCTCTCAAATCGAGATCCTTTGAGACTCTAACACCGATGACAATATTCAAGGATTCCATAAGAGAAGAGGTCTCTAACTACTTGTTCAAGATTTCTCACTAGGGTAGTCTTCCCCACTCCTCCCCTACCCCAAACGGCAACTCTCTTGATTCCACCATCATTCAGATACCCTTCAAGCCGCTCTAAAATTTCCTCCGCCGCTTTCTGACCAAAGAGACATGGCCCTTGCATCCTCTCAACAGCTTTTACGGGAGACATTCTGAAAATTGCTCATGTCAATGAGCTAGTTGCTCACCTCTTTCTCTTCTTTCCAACAATTCTACTAAGCTGATAGTGAGTACAAGTTCCAGGCAAGGCTGCAGCCTTGCATAGCAATTCTGTCACCCTCCTCGACCATAGGTTGCACTTCTCGTGCAGTCTCCTCTACCTTTCTGAGCCACACCCTGACTCGTGTATTAGGACACTTTCCTTCACTTTCGGCTAATCTGATATCTTCTTCAATTTCATTTTTCCTTTCTGTGAGCTCTTCTAGTTACTTAAATTCATTAAGAATTGCTTATTGATGCAAGCAGAGCATAAACCAGAGGCACTTCCATTAATATTAATAACTCGAATGAATGAAAGTTTACAAGCATTGGCTTATTTATACACAAGCTAGGAAAAAAGACAGCTAGCTAAAGGACAACACTTGGAAATAAGCAAAAAAAAATTGATCCGTGAATATAGCTATCATTAACCAATGATGTAGAGCTTCTAGAATCTCCATCATTCCACGCTCATGTGCTGATATTCCTCAGCATAACCATTTTGCGACCTCGTTAAATCCAGCTCATTTCTCTCATTAGCTGGCTGCAGATAGGTGTAGCTTAGGTGGCATGCCAGCATGTCTCTGAGGTCAACTGTTGACTGTTCACTGCTGCTGCTTTCAACATAGTTCTTTCTGAAGAGCTTTCATGTTACCTTGGAGTTTTCTAATGACGGCAATTTTTGAGCAGAAGAAGACGGTAACGAACTTATCAGCTTCAATAAAAATTGCATCCAGGATTTCCATGGCCGGGAAGTTCAAGAGATCCACTGGTAGTGTTTTTACAGCTAACATGTAGCAACAAGAATAAGATCTGTCAAACATGTTTTGTCATTAATAAGACAATAGTCTAATCGAGGAAGTTGCCATCGATATTCTTATATCATTATCTCTCTGATTGGTTTTTGTCTACCGTGCAATGCATAGAAACTTTTGCAAACTCATCGAACTTGGTGCAACCAAAATCTTCCGGGAACTCCAAGAATTGGTGGTGCTATGACAACTTAAATCAATAATACACGAGTTAAAGCCATAGTTCTTCTATATTGATTGAGAATGTATATTAGATTAAATAGGGTTGCGCGACCCTCAATTCTTGTGGTGGCTCTAATCCGATAAATGGAAAAAAGAAATTTAATTCTTTTTTTTTTTAAAGTTGTCAGACATTTCTATTAAACTTTTAATTAGCAGATATTTGCAATTTTTTTTATTGGATTATTTTCTTACATATTACAAGGTTAGAGGGCATGGTTCATCTTGATCTAATTTTTTTGAAGCATCTAAAGTTATTGTGACGCATGGCATTTAAATCATTCTAAAAGCAAGAATTATTATCTGTAAATTTCTTTTAATCATGCAGCAACAAATTAATATATATTAATGAGGTCAAAAAACGGCCTCCTCTAAATGTGAAAATAAAATTCTTTGCAGGTGGCAAACTCGTACCAATAAATTAATGGGTCATTCTATAATGCCGTAACTAAATTCACGGCATTGATGTCGTAATGGACTTGGACCGTTAGATTTAAATAAAAAATCTCTACCATTAATTCTAAATAAATAGGTAACCTGTTACCTAAGTAGCAGGTAATTACTCTTTTTTGTTCAAGTTCCAGGTTACATTTACCAATTTTATGTGTGATTTACAAGTTTTATGAAACTTTTACAAGTTAATGTTGATTTACAAGTTTTATGCAATATTTACAAGTTTTTGTTTTGTTTACAAGTTCTTCATACAATTTACAACTCTAACATTAATTTACTCATTTTCCCATCAATTTACTAGTTTTATGTGTGATTTACACATTTTTTTGTTTTATTTCACAATTAATGTCAATTTACTAGTTCTATGTCATTTTTATAAGTTTTTATTTTGTTTACAAGTTCTTCGTGCAAATTACAATTTCAACATTAATTTACCCTTTTTTTCATTAATTTACGAGTTTTATGTGTGATTTACACATTTTTTGTTTTATTTCACAATTAATGTGAATTTACTAGTTCTATGTCATTTTTATAAGTTTTTGTTTTGTTTACAAGTTCTTCGTGCAAATTACAATTCCAACAGTAATTTACCATTTTTTTCATTAATTTACTAGTTTTTTTACTATTTTTTATTTTTTATTTTAATTTTGTAGACCAATTTACCACTCTAACGCTAATTTACCCGTTTTACCTTCAATCTACGAGTCATACGTGTGGTTTAGAATATTTTTGTCTTATTTCACATTTATTTGGAATTTAGGTTATTTAGTTTAAGTCAATTGCCTCAACTTAAATCCAACGTGAAAATGGTTAAAGAGTTGGATTATTGACATTTTATGATTTAGATAGAATGATATAAGGGTGGGCATGAGTTGGGTTTGATAGGGTTAGTGAAATTCTAACCTGGTCTACTTTTTAATGAGCTGAGATAAAATTCATTCAACTTAACTAAATAAACTTATTTAACCCAATTCTACCCAAACCTTATATCGCCTGGTTAAGTTGATTAGGTTGAAGGTCAAATCAAAATTTTAAATTGAACAATAAAAATGATATGAAACTTGAAATGAAACTTATTAAAATCAAATATAAATCTTTTATAACATGAAATTTTCATTCACTATCTAGTGTACGTAAAGAAAGTTAATAAATTAACTATCTTTAAATTAAGAAAATTTCCACAAAAAACATATAGACTTTATTTCTCGTGCATCTCCTTTTCCAATCCTAAATTAAGACTTTTTAGATAATTAGCTAGCATCATATACAAAAATAAAATGAAAGTGATATATAATTATGTGCCATTAAGTATTCACTAAAAAAATAAAAAAAAATTAAAACCAACTTACTTTTATATTAATCTTATAAAATAATAAATTTACTTATAAGAGAGTGTGATTTTGGTTTTGGAATTGTAGTCTAGAGCAGCAGATGCAAGAATGAAATAGCCTCTTGTATTAAAAAATTAAAAAGAATAAAAAATTAGATAAGCCATTTAAGTCTTTATAATTTTACAATTAAGAATTAACACATTATCATTATCCTTCTTCTTCTTCTTCTTCTTATTATTATTATTATTATTATTATTATTATTATTATAGATTTGGTTGGGTTAGACTGGTTAATTATAATTTATCCAACCCAAACTAATTATTAATTAGGTTTGAAAAAAAAAGACTCAATTAAACCACAATAATCTGCTCATGGTGCATTTACTAATCAGTAATCGGAACGAGCTACAATCAGAATCAAGAATGTGAATAAGAATAAGTTATTTATTTGAGTTGTAGAAATTGAAGTCGGAATGAGATTCATTTCCATCGATGTGTTTAATTTGTCTTGAAATCGGAATGAATTATCATAATTTCTTAAATGCCCTTTGTTGATTATTGTCAATTGGTGGTAATAATAATAATAATAATAATAATAATAATCATCATCATCATCATCATCATCATCATATTTATTAAAATAGTATTATAATTATGATTACTAATTCACTATTGTTATTATTTATTAATTTCATGATTTTGTTTTATGATTATTATTTATGAAAATATTATTGTAATCAAACTTTATAATAATTATTATAATAATAAGTTATTATTATTAATATTTTATTATATTATTATTTCGTAAAAATATTATTATATTTATAATTTTATTGTTATTATTATTAGTATGAAATTATTTCATTATTATTTATTATAATATTATTATAATTCATTATAATTTATTAATCTTTTATTATAATTTATTTATTTAATATTACCTAATTAAAATTTATAATAATTAATTAAAATATTTTTATAGTTATTATTTATTAAACAATTCAATATTATAACAATTATGGCACCATCAACAGCAAAAAAATTATAAAAAAACTTTTTTTATACTATCTATTTTTTCCCTTTTTTTGAAAATAAAAGGCAGAAAAAAAACATTTCCCATTGAGTCTCAACGTCACTGTAGAAGAAAAAAAAATCAACACAAAAAGCACCGCCCTGTCCGCCCTTAATGTTCATTCCCAAATGTGAATTTCTGTCTTAAATCTCCTAAATTTTAAGCCAAGATTCACCAAATCCGAACCAGAATCCAAGAAGAGCACCAAAAGATGAGATGCAGATTGCCGTTCAGATTCTGGTGATGGTAAGGCTGTGGAAGAAACCAAGAAGAGCACCAAAAGCATCCGCTAGTTTTAACCCTGAAACTGTCTTCCAACTTCAAAACTTTGCAGATCGGTTTGGCGCGCATCGCGCGAGGTAAGCAATCTGGAAAATCATTTTAGATCTGGTAAGATCTTGTCCTAATATTTGCAAGTAAGTAGCTGAGGGTTTCTGCCATTTTTTTCTGCCCCCTTACTTTTCTCACTCTTTCGCTTCTAGTAAGGCTCGGAGATACTGATCATGTGGCTTCTAAGCTGGATGAAAGGGGATTTTAGTGGCAAGCTTGTGATTGAGCAGAATACCTGTTATAAGATGCAGTGAGGGATTGCCTTGTGGTGCCAGGGCCCGCTGTCCAGGCCTAATGAGGAGATTGGTAAGTTGTCATTGTCGTTGAGGTTTTATATTTTCTTAAAAGTTTATATCTGATTAATGATTGATCTTACCAAAGGACTTGCAACTGCTGGGCTGAGTGATTTTTGGGTGATTGTATTTGTGAAAAGAATGAATACAGCAACAAATTTAACCAAAAACAGCAGCAAATCATCCCAAATACAGCAGAAAATTTATCCAAAAATAGCAAAAAAATTAACTAAACAATAGCAGTATATTTACCAGAAATAGTAAAATATTTAACTCAGAACCAGCAACAAATGAAGCCCAAAACACCAGAAAAATTTACCTGCAAATAGCAGAAAACATAACCCAAAAACAGCATTAAATTTCTCTAAAAATAGCAAAAAAATAAACTGAAAAACAGCAGTCAATTTACCCAGAAGCAGCAGAAATTTTAACCTAAAAACAGCACAAAATGAAGCCCAAAACACCAAAAAAATTTAACTGAAAAACAGCAGTATATTTATCCAGAAACAACAAAATATTTAACGTAGAGCCAGCAGCAAATGAAGCCCAAAACACCAGAAAAATTTACCTGCAAATAGCAAAAAATATAACAAAAAACAGCAGTAAATTTATCTAAAAACAGCTGAAAAATAAACTGAGAAACAGCAGCCAATTACCCAAAAACAGCAGAAAATTTAACCTAAAAACAGCACCAAATGAAGCCCAAAACACCAAAAAAAATTTAACCAAAAAGGGCAGCAAATCATCCCAAATACAGCAGAAACTTTATCCAAAACACAGCAAAAAATTTAACTAAAAAATAGCAGTATATTTACCCAGAAACAGCAAAATATTTAACCCAGAACCAGCAGCAAATGATGCCTAAAACACCAGAAAAATTTACCTGCAAATAGCAGAAAATATAACAAAAAAACAGCAGTAAATTTATCTAAAAACAGCAGAAATTTTAACCTAAAAATAGCACCAAATGAAGCCCAAAACACCAGAAAAATTTAACCAAAAACAGCAGCAAATCATCCAAAATACAGCAAAAAATTTGCTTAGAAACAAAAGCATTTCAAACCCAAAATTTTTCTGCAACTTCACATAATTCTCTATCACTTCAATTATATTTGAGACAAAAACCCACTTCTAGTTTCTGAATTATGATCCATTACCTTTAATTTATCTGCTTGTGTCTGATGTATATTTCATTTATTTATTATCCTCATCCATACATCCATCCATGATCCACCACACATTTGTTTATCAACCAAAATCAATGCAAACAATAATACAAAATCAAGGTCACAACAGTTAGCATAACTCATATAGCACTCTATATCGTTCACCCAAAAAAAAATTGATGGCCAATCAAAATCGAAGAAAAAAAAAAGAAAAAACAAAACAATAATAATAATAATAATAATTGTGAAGAGGAAAGTGGGTCACAAACACATGCTGTGTTCAGGCAATGCCATGTGCCCACATGCTTCAATAGAAAAGAAAAATAATAAAAAAAATGTTTGCATACTCTTCGCTTCCTTCCTATTGAGAAATTTTGACAAGCAAATTCTCGTAGAGAAATAATAACTCCAACAACAGCAACAAGTTATAACAACTGAATGTCATCAACATGAAGAAGAAGAAGAAAGAGGAGGAGGGAGTGATTTGAACAGAAGGACCCTTGAAAGAAAGAACAAAAGAAAGCAGTGATGGGTTCGTGAGAGCAGATCAGATTGATCTGAAAAGCTTAGATGAGCAACTGGAGAGGCATCTAAACAGAGCATTGAATATGGAAAGCTTCTGCTAATGCCACTGCTACTGCTATTGGCAAAGCTTCTAATTTTCTCAAGAGGCAAAGGCAAGAGTGCACTGGAACTTCTTAATTCCGTGAACAAATGCGGAAATTATGACTACGAAATAAAACTATGCAAACCCAAACACTTGCAGCGACTTCTTAATTCTTAGATTCAATGCCGTGAACAAATTATGACCATGAAAGAAAACTAAAATACTTAGCAATTCGAACGAGACAGAGGATTAAATTTACCTTGCACAGGTGACGATGGCCAAACCAAGATATAGGCAGCAACAGTAGAGACTCAGCAATTCGAACAAGATAGAAAATCAAGACAGAAAATCAACTCAAGAATGGCTGCAATCTGTAGACGTATGAGAGGTTTCTTTAGGAATTCGTTAATTAGGGTTTAATGAAAAATATGAACGGAAGTTTCCCTTTCTAATTTTTTATTTCTTTAAAAGGTAAATCCTCTTTTTTTTTTCCTTTAAACTTACACCGGTCAAATTTTATCTTTAAAAAGTACTTAACCGGCTTATAACCGATTAGATTTAATTAAATTAAAAATTTTATTATTTCATAATTATTGTGAATCGTTGATTTAATCTAACGGTTCATAATAATTACGGCATCGATGCCGTAATTTTAATTACGGCATCGTAGAATTTTCCTAAATTAATATATTGGATTAAGGATTATTTAATTATTTATTAAGGATTCAAGCATCACTTGAAAATTCCATCAAAATCCCAACCAAGCAAACTCAGCACGATAGAATCAATAAGGACAACACAAAGCAAACAAAAGAAACCGTTTGTGCTAATCATCAATTAACAGCATTCCCAAGTATATACCTACCTAATTTCAGTATAAGCACACATAAAATTCGGCGAAATATTAAATTAACAAAATTACTAAGATAACCAATTCGCATAATGAATTAAGCGAAATGAAACGTACAGATGAAGAGGAGGACAGGGAGGAAGAGGAGAAGGCTAGAATTGCCCTTGAGAAGATCATTGACGGGAGTGTAAAGAACAGTGATTGAGGAGACCAAAGTGGTCAAAAGACTCAAAACGATCTGGGCCGTCAAGATTTCGCACACCTTAAGAATGAAACCCCATCAGAGCAGGTTCTCTCCGTAGCTGAGACTGGGGTAAAGCGTTTCCCCCTCTCCGCCTTCCAAATCTACCTCGAATTTTTCGACATATTTGCTCCTCATGTTCTCGTAGCCCAACATCTTTCAAGTGATTTTGATTTTTTAATTTAGATAAAGCAAATAATGAATAGGAAATGGCAGCGTTTGAGTGACGACTATTGAGTGAGAAATTGGGGCTTGTTGAGCAACCAGTAGCTTGCAACGACAGTTGATTGACGACTGTCGAGTTTGTTGACGTAGGGTTTCCATCAGTTGTGATGCTGTAAGGGCTCTGGATTTTTTTCAATTAAGAAATTTTGTGAGGCTTAGGCTGATTTGTGATGTAGAGTCTGAGTGACTACAATGAGGCTTAGGGTTAGGGTTCAATTCCTTCAACTATTACAGGTGAGAGAAGGAGCGGTGAAGAGAGTGAGGAAGCAAATCTTAATGTTGCGGACCGCCCAATTCGCTAGCCCAATTGCCCACAATTTCGGGCTAGACAGCCAACACAAGGCCAAGAGTGCTAGCTTGGCCCAATTCCGAAAGGTTCTAGGCAACTCTAGCACATGTGAACATGTAAATATTCTAGAATACTTTATACAATTCCAGCACATGTAGAATTCTCTAGAATCTCTAGAGTTTGGCAAGCCTCCTCTATAAATATAGGATGGCATTAGGCATTTGTATCCAACAAGCATTGTAAGCAACTCAAGCATTGTATTCTCTCTTTGTGCAATACAAGTTTTCTTCTTTGGCTCAATTGCTCTCTTCTCTAGTTCGAAAAGCTCTAGGCTTACTTAGCAACATTCGGCAAAGTTGTCTAAGTGCCGCACGGGTTAGCTGCGCAAAACACTCATCCCGTGACAAGTGGTATCAGAGCTAAGGTTTGCACGCACGCAAATTAGCTCACGAGCAATGGCCAACCCTTAGAATCCAGCACAAGAGGGTGTTGTTGGTGTGGATGTTCCACCGGAACCAAGCCGCGGCCGAGAGGGAGAACGTGCCCAAGGCAAGACTCGCGGCAAGTCCAAGGCCCCATCCGTAGATGCGTTGGAGCCTCTTGTGACTACTCGAAATCGTATTGTCCGCCGCTCAAGATAGCCTCGAGGGATTGGAGGAACGAGTGGACGGTCTCGAGGGGGAATACGCCGAGTTCACGGTGGCAACAAAATCTCTCATCCAAGAGCAAGCGAACACTCTCCGAGGTGAGTTTCGTTCTTTTCATGATGAGTTGCTCAAACTTCGTAGTTTTGTTCAGAATGAACTACGCGCTGTCCGTGCGGAAGTGGATGAAGTCCGCTCGGATTGGGCATGGCACAAGCGCACACTCTCCGCTAGTCCAGCTTCCGCAAACTCGAATGATGCGCGCCGCATTGACGTGCCAAAGCCCGACACATACGATGGCACACGAAATGCCACCATCGTGGACAACTTCCTATTTGGGCTTGATCAATATTTCGATGCCATGGGTGTACGAGATGAGGCATCGAAAGTGGGCACTGCACCCACCTATCTTAGAGGCGCTGCACAACTATGGTGGCGTCGCAAGCATGGCGAGATGGGCAAGGGCATTTGCGCCATCGACACTTGGGCCGACTTCAAGCAAGAACTCCGAAAGCAGTTCGCCCCAAGCAATGCGGAGAAAGAAGCGCGAGCGCGCTTATGTCGCCTCAAGCAAACGGGTAGCATTCGGGACTACATCAACGAGTTCACTACCCTCATATTGGAGATAAGCGACATGTCCGACAATGATTCACTCTTCTACTTCCAAGATGGCCTCAAGAATTGGGCCAAGACCGAGCTTGATAGGCGTGGTGTTCAGACACTTGACGACGCCATCGCCGTTGCGGAGTCGCTCACCGAATACTCTACCCAATCCAAAGACAAAAAGGCCAACCAAGGCAAAGGTGGGGGAGAGAGTCGCAAGGACAAGGGCAACAATCGCAAAGATTGGGGGCAGAAAAAGCCGCCTAGCAACAAGAGCGGGCAAGGAAAATCGGAGGGCAAGAAGGAGGAGCCAAAACCGCGAAGCCCATGCTTCATATGCAATGGTCCTCATTGGGTACGCGACTGTCCGGAGAAAAGGTCATTTAACGCTCTTGCTGCCCAACTCAAGAGCAACCCTACAATGTCCGCGGAAGAACCCCAACTCAGCATGGGTTCTCTCCAATGCCTCGGCGCACTCAATCGCCAACAGCCCGCACTCGTCAAGAAATGGCTCATGTATGTAAGTGCAAAGGTAAACGGTCAGTCCGTTCGCGCGCTGCTAGACACGGGAGCGACGCACAACTTTGTGTCCGTAGATGAGGCCAAGCGCTTAGGCCTCAAGGCCACCAAGGAAGGAGGCACAATGAAAGCAGTAAACTCACCCGCCAAGCCAATTGCGGGGATCGCACAAGGCGTGCACATCACACTTGGTACGTGGAGTGGAAAGCTTGACTTCTCCATTGTGCCCATGGATGACTTCAAGATGGTCCTCGGCATGGAATTCTTCAACCAAGTCCATGCCTTCCCGCTGCCTGCTACAAACTCCCTAAGCATCCTCGACGGGAGCAAAGCATGCATGGTACCCACAGAGCGAGGCAAGTCCGAGGAGAAGACACTCTCCGCCATGCAATTCAAAAGGGCTTTCAAGAAGGACCCAAGCTTCTTGGTCTCCATTCGGGAACTAAACAAGGAAGGAAATAGCGGAACTTCGCCAAGCCAAGTCCCTCCGCAAGTTCAAACCGTCCTAATGAGTACAAGGACGTGATGCCTCCAGAACTTCCGAAGAAGCTCCCACCTCGACGAGGGGTAGACCATGCGATTGATCTGGAACAAGGCGCGAAGCCACCAGCCTTGGCGCCCTACCGTATGGCGCCACCCGGATTAGAGGAGTTGCGGAGACAACTCAAAGACTTGCTGGACGCAGGCTACATTCGCCCCTCAAAGGCCCCATTCGGTGCATCGGTCCTCTTCCAAAAGAAAAAGGATGGATCGCTACGGATGTGCATCGACTAAGAGCGCTCAACAAGATCACCATCAAAAACAAGTATCTGATTCCCTTGATTGCGGACTTGTTCGACCAGCTTAGCAAAGCACGGTACTTCACCAAACTTGACTTGAGCTCCGGGTACTACCAAGTGCGCATCGCCAAGGGAGACGAACCGAAGACAGCATGCACAACAAGGTACGGGTCTTTCAAATTCCTTGTAATGCCTTTTGGCCTTACTAATGCACCCGCCACATTTTTCACGCTCATGAACAAGGTACTCCAACCATTCCTCGACCGCTTCGTGGTCGTGTACTTGGATGACATAGTGGTGTATAGCACCACGCTCGAGGATCATGCCCAACACTTGCGACAAGTCCTCCAAGTACTTCGAGACAATGAGCTCTTCCTCAAACTAGAGAAGTGCTCGTTTGCCCAACAAGAGGTGGAGTTCCTTGGCCACAAGATTGCGGGCGGGAAGATCATGATGGAGAATGTCAAAGTAAAGGTCATCCTCGATTGGGAGCCTCCCTCGAAAGTGCCCGAGCTTCGCTCGTTCCTTAGGTTAGTGAATTACTACCGTCACTTCATCAAGGGCTATTCAGCTAAGGCGGCACCCTTGACGGATATGCTCAAGAAAAACATAACGTGGCATTGGTCCGAAGAGTGCCAACGCGCATTCGAGGAGTTGAAGAAGGCAATTTCGGAGGAACCAGTCCTCACCCTTCCGAACCACAAAAGCCCTTCGAAGTGCAAACGGATGCCTCAGATTTCGCCATAGGAAGAGTCCTTATGCAAGAAGGCCACCCCATAGCGTTCGAGAGTCAAAAGCTAAATGACATGGAACGCCGTTACACGGTGCAAGAAAAGGAGATGACAGCCATCATCCATTGTCTAACAGTGTGGCGACATTATTTGCTTGGCTCATATTTCACGATCATGACGGACAACGTGGCGACAAGCTACTTCCAAACTCAAAAGAAGTTGAGTCCGAAGCAAGCACGGTGGCAAGATTTTCTTACGGAATTCGAATATCGGCTCGAGTACAAACCGGGGAAAGCCAATGTCGTTGTGGACGCTCTAAGCCGCAAGGCGGAATTGGCAACCCTTAGCATGAGCCAACCAAAGTCCGACCTTGTCTCACGCATCAAGGAAGGCCTCCAACAAGATCCGCTAGCAAAGGATTTGCTGGAGAAGGTGCTCGAGGGAAAGACAATGCGCTTTTGGCAAGAAGAAGGCATCCTCCTCACCAAGGGAGATCGGCTGTTCGTGCCAAGGTGGGGAAACTTGCGGAAGGAAGTTATCAAGGAGTGCCACGACTCCAAGTGGGCTGGTCATCCAGGAATCGAGCGCACCACCGCACTAGTCCAAGCCTCGTATTTTTGGCTGCACATGAGGGACGATATCGAGGCATATTTGCTAACTTGTCTTGTGTGCCAACAAGACAAGGTGGATCATCAACTCCCAGCGGGATTGTTGGAGCTGCTACCACTAGCAATAAGGCCATGGCAAAGTGTCTCCATGGACTTCATCACATCGCTGCCTAAGTTTGAAGGTTGTGGAAGCATCATGGTCGTTGTCGACCGATACAGCAAGTACGCCACATTCATTGCCGCACCAATCGATTGCAGAGCGGATGAGGCAGCCCGCCTATTCGTCAAGCACATTGTGAAGCTTTGGGGAGTTCCGAAGAGCATTGTGAGCGACCGAGACCCTCGGTTCACTGGGCGTTTTTGGACGGAGCTCTTCAAGATGTTGGGGACCGATCTCAAGTTCTCGACAAGCTTCCACCCACAAACGGATGGGCAGACCGAGCGCATCAATGGCCTCCTCGAGATGTACTTGAGGCATTATGTGAGCGCTCATCAGCGGGATTGGGCGAAACTACTTGACATCGCCTAATTTTCTTATAACTTGCAGCGAAGCGAGGCTACGGGCAAGAGTCCGTTCGAGATCATCATGGGATTCCAGCCCATGACCCCCCAATGCCATAGCCTCGACTTATGGAGGGAAAAGCCCCACGGCACACAAGCTCGCCCGCGAATGGCATGAGGAAGTGGACATCACGCGAGCCTACCTCGACAAAGCTGCGAGGAAAATAAAGAAATGGGCAAATACAAGGAGACGGCATGTTGAGTACAAGGAATGTGATCAAGTCATGATCAAGCTCCTACCCCAACAATTCAAGACTTTGCGGAAAGTTCACAAGGGGTTAGTGAGGCGTTATGAGGGACCCTTCCGAGTTGTTCGACGTGTGGGCAACGTCTCGTATCAACTCCAACTTCCGCCAAGACTCAAGATCCATCCGGTCTTCCATGTGAGCCTTCTCAAGCCATATCACGAAGACATGGGAGAACCAAGTCGCGGAGAATCAAGGCACGCGCCAACTGCAATTTTCACCCCGTTGACAAAGATGTGGACTACATCATTGCGGACCGCACGGTTTCGAGGAGGGGCATGCCAGCACATAGCGAGTACTTGGTGAAGTGGAAAAACCTCCCCGAGAGTGAAGCCACTTGGGAACGTGAAGATGATTTGTGGCAATTCGCTGAGCACATCCAAAGGTTCAAGCATGAAAGCGTGACGAGGACGCCGCGAGCTTAGGTGGGGGAGGATGTTGCGGACCGCCCAATTCGCTAGCCCAATTGCCCACAATTTCGGGCTAGACAGCCAACACAAGGCCAAGAGTGCTAGCTTGGCCCAATTCCGGAAGGTTCTAGGCAACTCTAGCACATGTGAACATGTAAATATTCTAGAATACTTTATACAATTCCAGCACATGTAGAATTCTCTAGAATCTCTAGAGTTTGGCAAGCCTCCCCTATAAATATGGGATGGCATTAGGCATTTGTATCCAACAAGCATTGTAAGCAACCCAAGCATTGTATTCTCTCTTTGTGCAATACAAGTTTTCTTCTTTGGCTCAATTGCTCTCTTCTCTAGTTCGAGAAGCTCTAGGCTTACTTAGCAACATTCGGCAAAGTTGTCTAAGTGCCGCACGGGTTAGCTGCGCAAAACACTCATCCCGTGACACTAAGGTTCAATTCGTTTATCACTTCTGGAAATTTGCTAGGTGTTGATTTGTTAGTTTAATATATTTACAGCAACCAGACGACATCGTTTTTGTTATTTTTAATTTTTAAGAATAATTTAAATATTAACAATGGCAATTTTGTAATTAAAGTAATCAAATAATTTAAATTATCAATAAATGGCACTATTTCACGTGTTGTTAGTAATTCAAAATAAATTATATTTAATAAAACAAAATCTAAAACGTTGTCACTTAAGAGTAGTATTTTTGTAATTAAATTTATTTAAAAAATAAAATAATATTACATGACATGTAGCCATCATAATTTCATAGCGTATATGTTTCTGTCAAAAATCTATCACTAAATAATGACAAAAACATTATACATTAGGAAAGTGTCATATTTTAATAATATTTTCATGACACAATGATATATGTTAAAAAATTTGTGTGATAAAAACATATTTTTTTAGTAGTACAAAAATAATAATTTTTGTATTATACTTCTATTGAGTTATAAGTTTTTTATAAGAATAAATTTCTTCGGTCCCAATAATATGACTATTTATAAGTTTTACAATATATTTATTATAAGAAAATGTTTATAAAATAATAAAGAAATTAGAAGAAAAATATTTTATTATTAATTTTTTAACTAGAAGGACCACAGTTATTTGGCGACACATTTTCTAGCTAGGCATGAGTAGCTAGCTAAATAGCCAGCACGACCTTCATTTATTACAACTGCTCAAATATACCCGATGGAAAATCAATAGCATTGAGGTTAATCTTCAGATCGCAAGGGGTTCCGTCAGCAACAAGGCAACTTGGCGTTTCATCATCAACGAATGGGTGAAGCGATCATGACCATCGTCATACATCAAATGGCCTGAACGTGCGAAATAAAGAATCCGCTGAAGCATAGGTAACGGGACAGTCGTTGGGTTGAGAAGCTCCTCATTTATATCTTTCCAACTGTCAGCAACTTCTAACAACAACTCTTTAACCGCCTCTTCCTCGGAGACACCATGTTGATTCTTGTAGCACTGAACTGCCGAGGGAATATGTGCTCTCTTTTGCTCAAACTACATCACGGATGCATATGAATTGGTTATAAGGGAACCCAAAAAAAAAAATAAAATTCATCAGTTAGCAAATTTTTTTTTTCCTTGGGCATATATGTTATGTTATGTGTTAAAGAGAATTGAAAAGAAATGCAGCCGCAAAGGCCGAATGGTTTTCAACAATCTTTATTTTATTGACAATTTCTAAGTTTGAATCTGGAGAAGCTAGGTGTTAGAAAAATTGATTTGGGCTTCACCCACATCTCTACCTTTAAAATAGATAAAGAAATTGTATACTATGGTGACACGCCTTAAGATACGTTACAATATTTCTCTTCGAGATTAGTGGTGAATATAGTCTTATTAAATTGAATTATAATGTAGAATGAAGAGTATTATTTACCTTATAACCTGCTATGTCATCCATGAGCCTGACAATGGTTTCTGTCGCTTTAACACTCTTAGCGTTTTTAAGAATGCATTCAAAATTGTCCTTCGTTGCAATAAAATCACCCAAATCAACGAAGGAAGCGACCCCTAGCGTACGTAAACCGATACTTCTTAATGCAACTGATTTGTATTCATCGAAGCTTGGAACATAACCTTTATATAACCACTTGGCTTGAGTAAAGTACAATATAATTAATTCTTGCATCTGAGCAACATAACCCAAGTTAATAATAATCACCTTGCAAAATCATATAACATGAAATTGATTATTAATAAAGTAATTGCTTACCATCTGTTTTGCATATGCTATGCCGTGCGATCTTCCTTCCTTTGCCAATTCTTCCTTAGCTTCTCTATAAATATCTAAGAGTGCCTTGAAAATAAATTTCATGTATTCTGGCAGTGTATCGATGAGGCCAATGTCCCATCTGAAAAAATCAAATATAACCGTTATATTTGCACGTTCTAAAGAAAATATATAAGCAATACAATTAATTTATTTCTAATAAAAGTATATTATGAATCAAATATCCAATCAAAGAATTATATTATAGGGTTATTATCGTTTACTTCAAGAGTTGTAAAATATCAAATGATTATAAGAAGTATCATTTCCTATCATTTTACTACTTTTCCGTTAAAATCATTAGTTCCTTTTACGATAAAATACACAAATAGGGGTATCAAATAATAGACAAAAATTATTGGCATGCCCTTTCACTATAAAATAATGGTTTTAACCATGACTTTATGAATAACCCTAAATTTATCTTAACCATAAAAATGGTCATTAACAAAATACTCCTGGATATTTTTCTTAAAAAAACACAATTTATTCTTTAAAAAAACACTTAAAGCTTATTTACAGAATCAACACTTCCATATTTAATTTTTTTTTCTTCTAGAATAGATTGTGAGTTTTTTTGGGCAAAAATTTCCAGTGGGAATTGTCAATTCACTACTTTTATGGTCGCAATAAATCAAGGGTTATTCAAAAAAATATGGTTAAAAGTTAAAACTATTATTTAACAATTCATGTTTAAATCTATTATTCATAATTTTATGTATACTATCGGATACCTCTTTTGTGCGTTTTATCTTAAGGGATAAAATTAATATTTTTTTAGTCAGCTAACGATTCTAACAGAAAAGTAGTAAAATAAAAGGTTTTACAAAGTTATAGTAGTAAAATGATGGGGGAACAATACTTCTTGTACTTATTTGATATTTTATAATTTTTGAAGTAATGAAACGATAATAATCTTTTATTATATAGGCATGGGGTCTTGCTAAGTTATATCATGTATAAAATGCAGCAACCCTAATAGTCACTCATGATGTCCCCATTATTTAGGTTATTGTAACCTATAGATTACAGATAACGCAACTTAACAACTGCTATACAGGGATGTATATGGTTTTATAACGTTGTGACTGCTTCAGTAAAAAGTGTGAGCTCTTCAAAAGTACCGTAAGCATCAAATGTGTCGTCTATTATGGATATTATGCACACCACTTTGGATGCAAAAATTCTACCAAATGCCAAATTGGGCTCATAGGACACTCCCAGCAACATCCAGATATATGTCTCTACTATTCTATCTCTTGCATATGGCACCTTTTTAGGGAAGCCTAAATCGTTCCACCACCTGAAATTCAATTTTAAATCTAATTAGATATATATTTTGCTACATTATAAAGTTGTCACTATAACAATCGTTACTTCTGTAGTATATAAAAAATACAAACAAGAACACAATTTGGTTTCATCTTTTAAGGAGGTAGCAAGGAAATATGAAAACTCGAGGGATAAGTGAAAAAAGTTAAAAATTTTAAGTTGTAAATCTTCCATATTATATTTGGAAAATTTGTTTCATTAAAAAAAAAGAGAGAAAAATTTACGTGATTTATTTTTGTTGTTTTGTATTTTCATCTAATTTATAAATTTATATCACATCCATTCTTAAATTTTTTTTATAATTGTATCATTACTCTTTCATTATACACATTATCCTCCAAACACTATAACTTTTTATTACTATTATTATTATTATTATTAGCAACAAGCACATAATATACAAAAACTACAACCACTACCACTGTTGACAAATCTAGAATACATAAAAATTTTACTGCAGACTAAAGATCTTGGTTTGGGTGTTAATAAATAAATAATTAACTATTGTAAGATATTTTGCGTTGAGTCTTTGATTATACAGGGGGGCAACTGTGGTAAATATGATTTCTCTTTTTAGGGAAAGTGACAATCTCCCATTTCAAAACAACACCAATAATAGGCTTTTCCACGTTGAAAGAATATATATCTGAAGTTACCTGGTCATGATACTTGCTTCCTTCTGGTGTGCTGCTTGTAATATATTAAAGTCTAACTTTGCAAACTTGAGCAAAGTTTCATCATGCAAATCATCTCTTGAATAGATATCCAAAAAATACCTTGCCTCTAACCTTGCTGCTGCTTTACGGAGAGGAATTTGCAGAGAATGACGTATTTGTTCAGCAAGATTAGAGTTTACATGAGAATGATCAGATATAGATATTACTGACTTAAGGTGAGTGGTAGTGAAAACAATGGCTTCATCTAAAATATCTTCTCCCCGAATTGCTAGGTATGCTGCCTCGTACAAACTCAACATGCCTCGTATATCGTTGATCAATGATTCCTTGAATTTACCTTCATCGTCTTTGAACTTCTCAAACACATCTGATGACCATATTCAAAAGAATTAAAGGCGAGCTAGTCTTGATTAGTGTGCATGCTTGAATTTAATTTGATAATTAGCAATAATCTTGTAATTAACATAAATAATTTAATTAACAAAATGAAAAACTATGACATACCACATGAAATCTTAACTCCTTGCTGTCTAAAAAGTCGAAAACGAAGAGAAACAACGTATAGATCATCACTGTCTAGATCATGAGATAACTTTCCCAATTCATCTTCAATCTGTTTTTCAAAATGATAAGCGACACCTAATCGTTGTACTGAATCAATCATGTGTAGTTTATGGGCAAGCTTATTGGCAGTAGTGGTTATCATCCTCCTGAGCTCCTGCTTCAGTGCTGCGTGCTGTTCTTGAGTTGCAGCGTCAATTGTCTGCAAACGCAAGAAATTACTTAATATTAATGCATTACGTGTGTCTAACAAACGATTATATATGACATATGATTGTAGATCGATTGGGCTCACTTCTCTGATAATTAATGAGATATTTTGATATTGCAATGGTTTAATTACCTCGACATCGGCAGCGGATTTCAGGAAATGGTTTCCCCATAAAGTAGGATGAAAATCTGCAATGGGACGAACAGTTTCTTCAGTTGAACTGGAAACTGCTGCTAGAAGTGGAATAGACATATCTTTCATTCCGTTTCAGACAAACCAAATACAACTTTATAGTTTGTTTTTAAGAGTAGGAGTTGCAAAAACCTCATGACACAAATGCTCTATATTTATAGAGAAACGATGAGGCAGTGGAACACTTTCGTTGGTACTTTGTCATGTGCTCAGTAGTGATCCTACGTTGGGATCATTAAACTTAATATTAAAAAAATCAATGGATCTGATTGCGGGATCCATTATTAAATCATATGATAAAATACTCTTGGACCGTTATCTCAACATATTAAGAAGCTGCGATCATTTTACATAAATTTTTAAATTTAGGATTTTTTTTTAGGTAATGATAGAGAGTTCACTCTAATCCTATCTCTAACTCTATAAAAAATAAATATATAAAAGTTGAAATAGTAATAAAGTTGTTTTAAATTTTATTTTAATCACAAACTGGCCACAAAAATTTATCTTGATAAGATTGAGGTGGGGTTCATTGATGATGGGATACATATCATTTTCAGCTTTCTTATGCAACTTGCACAGTGTGATATTGTGCGTACATTAACTAACTACTCAGCGTAACGACCGTAAATTATTTTGAAAACCTATCTATCTTTTAATTTCACAATAATAATATTCCAAGAAGGCCATAATTATTTAACTTACATTTATTTTAATTACCCCTACCAAGCAAAATATTTCAATTATTTTAACTAAATAAATATATATTATTCTTAAAGCCAAAGTCTATTTCTGGTTACTAAATGATCCAAACATTTTATTGGGGGCTTTTTCTAGTAACTCCAATGATATCACAAAAATAAAAATTTGCTTTCTGCAGGACTTATCTCAAATAAATTCTCTAATTCATTTTGAAGATGAATTTTTTTTTTTAAAAAAAAGATCATTGGGGGCTCACTTAAAATATTTTACTTAAGAGTTCCACTGATATTTTAAGGGAATATGATTTTTATCAGAATTTCTTCTATTAACCAATTTTTCAAAAATTCTATTTCAAATAAATTAACATCATTATAAGTGCATTTAATAAATTTCATGATTCTAATCCTTAAAATACTTGGACCACCAGGGATCTTAGAAAAATAATATGTGAACCACATTTTTAGCTTTTATCAATTAATAATAGTAATATATTATATTTCTAATCGCTAGTGTTCCCTTCGTGGGTCTGCCGATGATAAGGAGTGGCAGTAGCTATCAACAATAACAAGCAATTTTTTTTTAATAAAAATAATCATTTTACTATTTTTTTTAATTGTACTTTTATAATTTTGGGAGATTGGAAGATTTGAATCCTTCCCCTAATGAATAAGGGAGAGAAGAGTTGCCAAATAACTTAATTAAGGAGTTCCGTTGGTTAGTTTACTATTAAACTTTGGTGTATTTTATTTACGAGTGAGATCATTTGTACTTTAAAATGTACTTTGAACACCATATTGACTAAAAAATTAGGATACTAAAATAACCTTCATATAATTTAATACTAAGAATAATTTAGAAAAATAGTTTAAACTATAACAACTTTGGACACCCATCTAACACATCCATTAATCATACAATTATTTGTGCTAACCTTAACTTCATCTCTTTTATTCGGTGCCGAATTGAATTTATATTGTACTTAGAGATCATAAAAGATTTGTGGGCAAGTTCCAAAAATATATTAAGATGTTTCTATTAATCCTTTTTTGTTATTTTTAATTTTGTTAATATGTTAATTTATGTGGTCATTAGCTTTAAAGTGTATAAGGCGACGAAGAAGAAAAATGTTGAAGATGCTGGCTCGACGAAAAAGATGGAATATGGAAGAATTATTTTGAACATATATCCAATTAATTGTGCTTTGTGCAGAAAATTAATGAAAAAGGAATAAGAAAGAAAAAGTTTTGAGTATACATGATCTTGAGATCCTCCAGCAACCAAAGAAAAAGTTTGTTGCTGTATAAGGAGGACTTGTGTGAGACCGGTAGCAGGTTGGTCCACCGATGGTTTGTCATTTGTAGAATAGTGGGTCCGAAAATAAAACAAAAGTCGTACTCACTGAATTAAGTTTAGCATAAAAAAGGAGAGAAATTAGTGACGAAACTGACGTGTGACCTTACAATATAATGAATCACGTAATAAAACACTACTGAAGTGACTGAAATGACGTATGAACTTATTAAACATGCTGACACATGCAAATTCTGTTCTACAAAACATGATTTTTTTTTTTATTGCCCTTTTTATATAAAAAAAAAACATGATTATAGCTAGTGAAAAACTCCAAAAACTAATTACTGTATAGGCAAAAAAAGTGGGACCAAAACCTTGTAAATAGTGGCCAATGCTCCTTAAAATGGGTGGGCTCCGTCTGTATGAGGTAGCGCATTGAACGTAAGCTGCAGTGAATATCTCCCTCTCACGTTTACGTATGTATGATACTGAAATTGAAACACCTGTCTTATCACTTCAATCTCTCTCCTTATATCAGCGTTTTATCTTATTACTTTTGTTTTCGATCATTCAATTTGATATTCAATTATTTGTGTCGGATCTACTATTCTGTCGGTATTTACCATTCAATTTGATTTAATTTTCTCCCAGTAGCTTTTAACGTTTATAATTTATTATTTTACAGTTTTCATAATGCTCTATTATTCTTATGCTCTATTTTTTTTATAAGTTTAATATCAAAAGAGTAATGAGTTGCCTTCAAGTTCAGGGACTACGATTAAGCAGATTTTAGCAAATGGTTTTCCACCAGTAGGATTGAAAACTGCAATGTGACGAATAGTTTCTTCGAATGGAATTAGAATAGACAGCTTCCTTACAGAGAAATCAAATAGAACTTAATTAATTAATTTGAACTGAATCAATGGGGAGGATAATTTTAGAAAGATCAAAGCTCGTAAATAATAGGCGGCATAAACTTTACAACGGTTCTACCAAAGTACCAAGTCGAGCAGCCTCTTCATTCTAACCAACTACCTTTGAAAATTAAGAAAAATTGTTGTGGGCATAGTTTTCACATTATCTAAGAGATATTTGTGAAAATTTGTACTCATTTTAAAAATTTGTGTACTTGCGCATCCAAAAATAATGATTAAATATTTATATATGTGCGTGGAATAATTTTTTTAATTAGAAAATGTGATTATATCATAGTCAGAAATAAGTTTAAAAAAATATAAATTTTAATGCAGTGTGCTTGGTCCTATATCTTTTAACTTGTAGCTCACTCTATGTATATAGTAATTTATAATAAGAAAATCTCTTATTTTAATAAAATAAAAGACAAACTAAAAATGATAAAAATACACTTCAATGTAGTGTATTTTGTCATTTACTTTATTAAAATTTATATTTTTTATCTTTTAATCTATTACTTTAATAAAATATGAAATGATCTTTTACTTTATATTTTTTAATCTTTTAATTTAGAAAAAAAATACACTCACACCCACAATAATTGGGAAAATGGTCACAAAGACCCCCCAATTTTCAAAAAGGTACACTAACATCTTTTCTTTGATGATAATACCCTTCCAATATAGTAATTAGAAAATTGACTTTAAAGTTTTTAATTTATACAAATTTAATATAAATAATATAATCTATCTAGTAAACTAATAATATTAAATTATTTTTAACATTTAAAAATTAAAATTTTAAATAATTATATTTATTTTAATAATATAATTGTATTTATTATAAAAATTTTAAATAAATCTTTGAGTTAAATAGACTTTATAGTTAACAAAATATCTCCCTATTAATAATATTAAAATTATTTTTCCGTAATATTCAAAATAATTTTAATTTTAAATTTATTTTCTTTAATATCATGTTTCTATTTATTATTAAAATTGCTTTATTATAATAAAATAGATATAATATATTGTAAATTATTTTAAAAATTTTAAAAATTTTAAAATATTAAAATTATTCTAAAATGTATATTTATTAGAAAATTTTGAGGTCATTTTTTTTTGAGTTCGTAGAATTAAAGAGTATTACAATAAAAAAAATTGTATTAGTGTCTCTTATTAAAAACTTAAGAGTCTTTATGATCGTTTCTCCAAACCTTGAAGGTGTATGTATCTGTATTCATTTAATTTATCTATTACTTTATGATCGTTTCTCCAAACCTTGAAGGTGTATGTATCTTTATTCATTTAATTTATCTATTACTTTATGATCGTTTCTCCAAACCTTGAAGGTGTATGTATCTTTATTCATTTAATTTATCTATTACTTTAATAAAATAGAATAAGATGTTCTCAAATCATGCTGGGCAAGAGAGACCAAACCAAAAAAAAAAAAAAACAAAACACGTACACGACTTGCTCATGTAGCCATGATGGCAGAAAAATCCCATCTGTTATAGGATATAAACTCTAGATTATATCCTCCTGCTACATTGCTTTTACACGAGAGTGTAGCGAGGCTTGCAAAATTCGGGGATATGATTCCAGGGTCATGGCTACAAGTGAAATCATTTTGAATTGAATCCTATTTGGAGCTGGAAGGAGGATGTGCTCAGGTTTATCTTTCCATATGGCTAATGTTTATAGTCTCAAATGCTCTACCACTTCGATTGGAAACTCCATGATGGAAAATCTTCTACGACTGAGGCTTTCGGTGTTACTGTCAGAAGGAAAGGTGATCTGTTTTTAATTCCTATTCCTTATAATTCTGTTTATGAAAAATAATGATGTGTGTCAATTTAAGAGTATTTTAAGAAACACAAGACAATCCAAGATTAGGTATACAATCAGCATCACCATTAACCTCTCTATAAGCATGAGAAATATAAAAGTGCACTTACTTCACCAACTAAAGACAATTAATCCTCTAAAAAGAGAGTTATGAAAAGATACATGTTGTTTTGATTAACAAACATAATGAAACTATGTAGTCTTTCGAATAATGTACAATTTGATTTCGTTTCCTAGTAACTTTCTTCCTTACAATCATACAATTTACAAAGAGTATATTGAAAAAATTATAATGTCGTTATTATTTTTATTTTTGAGAAGATAATAAAAGGAAATTATAATAAGAGCATCACTAAAAGGCTCTTCAAATAAGATTTTATTACTTATTTGAAGAGTGACATCAATATTTAAGACTCCAAAAGACACCCCAATTAAGATTTTTCAAATAAAAAATGATTCTCTCTCTTCAAATTTTGAGAGTTGATTTCTCCCTCTTCAATATATATATATTTTTTATTCAATAGGGGCTCTGTTATTGTATTTTATTACTTTTCATTGGAAAAAGAAAGAGCAGTGCGTTAATTGCTATTGACTTTTCCTTTAAAAAAATAATTATTTAATTAAAATAATATTAATGTTTTGGAGAATATCATATTTTTTTCACTCTTCTATTTGTCACATAGACAAGTAAATAGATATTTAAAGAGTAAAATTTGTAGAGGCTTTTTTAGATGCTTTAAGGAGGAACATGATGTCTAAACTAAAGAAAAAAGTCCAACCAGAATTAAATTAAGGTTGTGCTTGTTTAGAAGGAGAGGATGGAGGAGAGGAAAATGATTTGAATTCTTTTTTTATTTCCGTTGTTTGGTTTGACATAATATGTAAGAATTTTAATTTCTATTAGAACTTAATATCCATTATAATCTAGAATTTGAATTCTATGCTAAGAAGTGAAGAATTTGAAATCCCCCTGTGTTGGAAATCAAAGCTTCCAAAAATACCCGTTCAACTTTTTAACTTATTTAATGTAATCAAATAATTATTATTTATAATTTTATTTTATCAATTTAATGTTATAGATAATTTTATATTAATTAAATTTGAGTAATATTTTAAAAATAAGTTTATTTAATTAATTCATCTAAGAATATAGAAATATTAATTTAATAGTCATCGGATCGTTAGACCACCGCCATCGTCGCTGTTGTCATTTACGTGTACTATCTCACTGCCACTGCCATTCGACTCGCTAGCTAATTATCAACATTACTACATTATCGTTGAGATCAAAAACCAGATATATGTTGTTCAAATCTGGTTAAAAATGTTTAGAAACTTTTTAACCTCCACAGATCCCGAAAAAAGAATCAAAATTTTCAGTTAAATGAGTTGATCCATTATTGAGATTGTCAATCTCTGATCATTTTCATATCATTCACGAGCTTTCATTTGATGGTGTGGCATCTGCTGGTGGTGACTTCGTAGACGGTAGCCAGTGGATTTGTTTCTTTTTTTTGTTTTTGTTTTTAAATGAAATTCCAAAATTATAATATATATTGATTAAGAAATTATTTATATTGTATTATGATTTATTTAGAAACAAATTAAATTCATTACAATTACTTAAATTAATAATAAAATAATATTATGTTAATAAATTTTTTTAAATTAAATTAAATTCTAAATAAAAGTATGTTATTTAAAATATTTTTTATTATTTATTTATGTAAATATATTAAATAAATTTACTTTTTAATTTTTTGAATTATATTTATGATAAATATTGAAAGTTTAACACTTAAGGCTAAAATTGTCTGAATAAAAAATTGAAAATTTCCTTTCTTTGTATAATTTTGTAATCAACCAAATATTAGAAAAATATTTTACTCTCTTATCTTCTCCTTTTCTTTCTTTCCTCTACTTTTCTCTCCTCTCATTTTCTCACATTTCTTCAATCCAACCTAAGAGTAGTTATATACACCCTGAAAGGGGACACCGAACTGGGCACCAAAAAGGTTAAATCATAACTTTTTTTTTTTTTTCATTTCTTCGAAAAAAAAAAAGACTGAATTAAGTAAACATATTTACCTTCTTCGGGATGATGGGATCCATTCAGCACCCAATTTAGCAGGATTAGTAGATCCCTTAAAAAGACCCACATATTCTTTTTTTTTTTTAAATGTAGTGGATTGTATGGATGGTCCCACAGAGGGACACATTAGAAACTGACAAATGGCATGTCGTGATTATTCTGGCGCACCACTGCTTCATGCTAACATTATTCTTGCGCCCCACTGTATGTATCATGCTAACATGCTAAGGTACAAACGCAGTGCCAGCACTGAATGTTATGGATTCGCATGTCCTGCACCATAAGCAAACGACGACTGCCTTGTTTTTGTTGTATCAGTTGCTTCAGCTGCAAAAGAAATGGATATGTGCATAGTCCAATACAAGTAGGGTCACATTGATTTATGTTGAAAAGAGTAATTTCATACCCGTGGTATCATGACTGCAGACCGGATTACTCAGTATAGTGACTTTGAGAAGGCCAACAATACCAAATACATGACGACATATGCCACGGAGGTGCCGGCCACCGCATTCAAAGGAGGCTCCATGATTAATTTGTTAAGTTCAAATTTATTATCTTGCTATTCGGGATATCCGCTCTAGGTGCAGTGACATTAGACTGAAATGAATATGAAAGTTATATGAAAATGATTAATATATTTTGAATATGATATACTGATCATTTAACTAATGCATCCAGTCAACCTTGAGGATAACTGCGTCAATCTTTTTAGGTCCCCTAGATGAGAAGCTAGGTATTGTTGGAGATGACTTCGTGGTATAATCTGTCACCGCAACCAGCCAAGGTTGCCTTAGTTTCCTGTTATTTATGAACAATAACATTTATTAGACGTTTCAACGCCGTCGTACTCATTCGTGAAGTAGGGAGTATGTGAAGGTATAAATTTGCTTTACAGATTCTTTTCAACAAATTAAAATCATCCGAGCAGTAGCTGCTTCTTTAGGTACCAAGCCTATTAGATTTGTTATGAAATAAACTTGATCAATAGTGTTTGGCAAAAGAGAAAATGTGAGAAAATTAAGAGAAGAAACAAAATGGAAACTTGTAGAATGTTCTCATTAATTCTTAGAAATGAATACAGATTACATATTTATATAGAAACAATTGCTCTTTGTTAATTCATACTGCGCACGTGAGCTGAGCTTGAAATATTCTTTAAACTAACTAACTAACTAACTCTGCTGCGTCTGCAAGTATATTGAGCTGATCAACTGCTGTGAGTTACATACTATCGGTATGCTCTGCTTTCCATTTATAGAAAACTTATTAGATTAAACCGAACCCGGACAACAACGACCTGACCCGGACAGACTCCCTTCTCCGACCACCTCATCGGCCAAGGGAGGTACCGATCGGAAGCTGGAACTATGCCGGTCGTTTCCGGGGCGTAAACGCCGCTGTAAAACAACCAGAGGACGGTTGATCGAGCTCACGAAACCACGGCAAACGCTGCTTCATTTTCGCCTGATTTCGTTAGTTTCCGGCCACGCTACCATCTGGGTTTGGTTCTTCAAGATTCTCTCTTCATTTTTCGGTCAACCTTACGTACAAAATTGGCCGTTCTCGTTGCCGACCAACTGTTGGAGACTCACGGGTTCAGGAGCTCGATCAGAGGCCACAACCGCGCAAGAAAGCTCACCGCCATCATCATTGGAATCAGCGTGACCTGAAGGATCTAACGTGAGCTTGCCGGCCATTGAGCTTGACTACCGGCCGCCTTTGACCGATAAGGGCAAATTCATAATTTTGCACTTTGAGGCCCCAAGAGCACTACAAACCACCCATGGCTTTAGTAGTCACCGGGGGTGATGATCCACCAGTGGCTGACGGCGTTCAACCTCCTGATCGACTACACCCAACACAACCGCACTGATGCAAAGCAAGAAATTGAAGAAATTCTAATTAGATTTAAATGTATAATATTTAAGAATATTTTAATTAATTTGAATTCTAATTTAATTTGGTTTCTTATTTAGGGTCTTATTGTTTAGTCATTGCTTATTTGGGTAATATTCCTAATTTAGTTATAAATTTTATTAAAATAAGTTTTCTAATTATATTAGGATAAATTTTAGTTAGTATAAATAAGTGTCTTTTGTAACTTTTACAAGCATATGTTTGAATTTCAATAATATTTTCAATTTTCAAATCTCTTTGTGAGTATTTGAGTTCAGTTAATTCTTAGTATTCTACGGAATCAACGAGTCTTAACCCCTAAATTCACGGCATTCTTTTGAATCAACGTGAATTTAGTTGTTCTTTTATTCCGGCATTCTCTGGAATTAACGGAATATTTGAACTTTAAGCTTCCGCTGCATCAGCTTGGTATCAGAGTCAGCAGAAACGACAGCCGCGTTAGCCACCTTTCCACACCTGCCGTCATTGGTTTTCCTTGGCCGTTAAGACGATTAGCCACCATCATCGGAGACAAAGCAAGCCGGCCATCAAACCCCAAGCATCAGACACCGTCAATTAGCCACAGATCGTCGGAAAAAAAACCAAAACAGCCGTGCCAACCGTGCCGTCATTCATCGATTTCTGCCTCGTTTTGGCCAGCACAACCACCACCAATCAACTCCTCTCCTCGAGCTCAACCTTCCTAGTCGGTTAACACCACCGATCGACGCACTGATCGCCGGAAATCAAGCCAACAACAAAATCGCCGCCTTTATCTCCAAATTTTGGCCAAAACACCAACTTTTTGGACAAACCACCACCACCATCATACTCACCAACCCAAAATCTTTTAGATCCACCCATCCTTACTCGATTTCCAACCACCGTCACCGGAAATCTAAAACTTTTACTTATTCACAATTTTGACCCAATTCTTTCATTTATACCATTATTGCCTTTTTTCTGATCTTAGCACACAAAAAAACCCAAACAACCACCAGAAAAAAAAAGAGAAAGTAGAGAGAAAAGAAAAAAAGAAAAAAAATTATATCATGAAATCACAACATCGACGTGAAGATTTCATCTTGAGAGATGTTTTAGTTAAGATGTTGAGGATTTTGCATTTGATTTCTAAAGATTTAGAGAAACTTCAAGATAGAAAATCATTACACATAAAGCAGGCATATGGATTTAATGAAGTTGTTCATGATGATGTTTGTTACGAGGATAATGAGGAAAATGGTAACTTTGTTTCTCTCGACAATATTATTCCTTCCAAGGAGAATATTAATTGGCCATTCGTGTCTACAACAAATCCTCAACACAAAGACATTGATTTGGATCAATTGCCGAAATTTGATGAGTATCTTGATATTGTAGGACGAGAAGAGGTAATTGTTCATCCATCTTTTGATCTTGTGGAGGAAAGAGAGATAGTTGTTGATACAATCTCTTATTGTTCTCTTGATTTGGCAAAAAAAGACAAAAAGAGTTCTGATATTTTTCAAGAGTTAGAGGATTATGAGAAATAATCGTTTTTCCTCAACTATGTTGAAGTTCGACACGAACAATACGAGAAGACATTATTAGAGAAGTTGTTGATAGAAGAAATTATTCTTACGCCATTGGAGTGATTGGATGGACATTATTACAAAAGTTGGAAAATTTAATGTTTGTCGTCTATGTCGAAGCTCTATTTTAAAAATTAATGCTTATGAACATGAAGATGTTCTTGAAGACCACAACATACAAAATTTGAGGACAAATTTTCTCCAGCCTGGCGGGAATAATGCAAAGCAAGAAATTGAAAAAATCCTAATTAGATTTAAATATATAATATTTAGAAATATTTTAATTAATTTGTATTCTAGTTTAATTTGGTTTCCTATTTAAGGTCTTATTGTTTAGGCATTGTTTATTTGGGTAATATTCCTAATTTAGATATAAGTCTTATTAAAATAGCTTTTCTAATTATATTAGGATAAGTATTAGTTAGTATAAATAAGTGTCTTTTGTAGCTTTTACAAGCAGATGTTTGATTTCGATAATATTTTCAATTTTCAAATCTCTTTGTGAGTATTTGAGTTCAGTTAATTCTCGGTATTCTGCGGAATCAATGAGTCTTAACCCCTAAATTCACGACATTCTTTTGAATCAACGTGAGTTTAGTTGTTCTTTTATTCCGGCATTCTCTAGAATCAACAGAATATTTTGAACTTTAAGCTTCCACTACATCACGCACCCATATCAAAACAATAAACTTATGTCACGTGACACCCTGCACATTGCTAATGCCATTCTTGACGTCAGTGAAGCTGTAGCATGACAACTATTACCACCCTTGAACCTCTCAGACACAACATTACCCACATTGACATCTCAGCAACCACCATCGGCCACTCATAATGACCTAACTTGTGTGGCTACCAAAACCCATTCCACCAACCTAACTCCCATAAACCGTAGCACCAACATCAACCCCAAGCCTTCATATACTTCTAGTCTTAACTCGGTCATCGTGCCACTTCAAGACCACAAAAGTCTTTTTTAGATACTGTGATTGGTTCTGCTATTTCATTAATTTCTGTGAAACTAGTTCAATTGCACAGAGGTGAACCAGCTATCCATTTCTCTACAGCGAAAATTCGAGAGATGGCTGGGCCTTTTAAACTAGCTTTTATCGGTAAGTTCTCGTTTGGTCGTCCTCCCATGAATGTTATTCGGAAATTTTTTGTTTTTTGGGCTGGAAGGAAATTCTTAGAATTTCTTACTTGATAATAGACACATCTTGATTAAATTGGAAATGGAGGAAGACTATTCTCGGATATATGTCTATTACTTGATAATAGACACATCAATTTGATGCTCTATTGAAGGTCCAAGGATATGCTCAACAGATTTTGCTTCGGGGTTGGCGATCACCAAGCCTGGGGGAAAAATTCCTTCACTTTTAAGTCCTTGCACCTCCTTGAGCATTCTTGCCACTTTGCTGCCGTGTCTATACTGCGGACAACAACTATGGAAACAACCACTATGTTTCTTCTCTTTGGCTCTCACACTTTCTTGCATTAAATCTACTTCAAATATAAATTCATCAACCGATCTTACCCATGCTTTCACTTGAGTTGTTGGTACCTTTCCATCTTTCTCAGCTAATGCAAGTTGACATATCATGTCATCTCTGAGACCAATTAGAACCTTCAATTCCTTTTCTAAAGCTTGGAGATTTGATTGAATCTTAATGGTGCTGTTGATTTTTTAGCAGAAAGGGCCACAGAGAACATGGCCTGCTTCTGCTACAGCTGAGCCCAAGATTGAAGCTACCACTTCCATGATCAAATTTTGGTGATAAAAAAAATCAGAATGTCAAGAAAATTCAAAATTTTAGCAATGACGCAAGTACTTAAATCATCTTTGAAAGTTAAGCCACCATTGAAATTGTTGATGTGAGATTCTGGTTTTCTGCTCGTCCGCAACCAGGATCTCTCCTCAACTAGTTCTACCACGACCAGGATCCCTCTTTGTAAGACCTCTTCTCCACAGATTCCTGCGTACACAAAAACAAGTCAGAGCACGCCGGGTGTTTTCCTAGCATAAACCCTCCGACACTCAAGTCAGAAACATAAGTTTCGCTTTCTTGGGAAAATCGGCTACTAATCTTATGGCTTGTGTTCAATCTCTCAATCAGTGGCTTAAAGATTTTGTTCACCAACCTCTGGTACGTGGCCCACGCATTTTTAAGACCGAATGACATTACCCTGTAACAAAACAAACCCTGGTTAGTAATAAATGTTGTGCTCTCCTCATCCTGCTCGAACATTGGGATTTGGTTGTATCCCGAAAATGCATCCATGAAGCTGAGCAGGCCATGTCCAGTTAATGAGTCAACCAGCTAGTCGATCTTGGGTAAGGGAAAGCTATTTTTCGGGCACGCCTTATTGAGGCCTGTGAAATCTACACACATCCTCTACTTGCCATTAGCCTTTTTCACTAAAACCACATTCAATATCCACTCAGGGTAGTTAACTTCCCGAATGAACCCTGATTTCAACAGCTTCTCCACCTCGCCATTTATAGCCTCATACCTCTCCTGAATGAAGCACATCATTTTCTGCCTTACTACCTGAGTACCTTTCTTTATTGTCAGCCTATGACATGCGACCTCAGGGTCGATTCCCGACATGTCTTCATGTGTCCAAGCAAACACATCTGCATGAGCTCGCAAGCATTGCACCAACTCCCGCTTATGCTCTTCTTTAAGCCTCGACCCGATTCGGATTGTTTTTCCTGGATCATCTTGTTCCAAGCTTACTGTCTCCAACTCCTCTACAGGTTCTTGTCTGCCATTTTTTACTCCCACTCAAGTATCAAGGGATGTAATCTGCATTGCTTCCTTTGCTTTTGTAGAGTAACAGCTTCAGGCAATTCTCTGGTCTGCTCGCACCACTCCAACTACCCCATTCACCCGGTACTTGAGAACTAGATAATGGTTGGAAAGTACTGCTTTGCTCATCCTCAGAAAGGTACGACCAAGGATCATCTGGTAAGGACCCTCTTCATCGACCACCACAAAATCTAGTATCATAGTCTTTTATGTCGGGGAGCTGCCAATTGTGATGGGCAGTTCGACCACGCCAAGAGGAACCAGCTTTCCTCCTCCAAATTCCTTCAAAGAGGTATTGGTATGTTCTAACCTCAGGTCTGCTATTCCCATCTCCTCCAGAGTTGACTTGAACAAAACATCGACCGAACTTCCTGTGTCTACCAGAATCCAATCAAACTTCTTGCTAGCAGCGGTGACTTTAATGACTAAGGCATCCTCATGTGGATATAGAGTCCTTTCCTCATCCTCATATGTCCACATGATCGAAACTTGCCTGACTCTTGCTCGCTTGGCTGCTGGGGTGTTGAAGAACACTTCTTTGCTAGTCATGGCATAGTTCTTCCTCGACCTGTTGGAATCTCCCGCCAATTTAAAAAGGACGTTTACTTTCATTTTGGGTAACGTAGTCCAAACTTAAGTAGGGGGCACCTCATCCCAAGCTTAAAACTTTCCATAAATATGGTAACGTATCCCCTAGAAGGCCGGCTAGGAGTATCCTTTTTTCTTGAGATCCTAAGGGGTATATCATCAGGAATGTCATACCTAGCTCGGAGGTTATCGAGCTCGTCTACTGTGGTCGTACACGTAATGAAGTCAATAGCGTAATATTTCGACAGAGCCCTACCTTCTATTTTACTCTTCCTATCTGGTTGTGATGTTCCTGGTGAGGACATTTCACCAGAATCTTCCCTTTGGTCCTCACTCAAGGTGTCTTCCGAACCAGAAGATCCCCCATCGCCGTTATTGCTAGTTGAGGAGGGTATTTGGGGAGACGTCCTCCTAGCACTAGTCCCAACACTAGATCTAATAGTTTCTAAGGGGATCCCGGGGTCAAAGGCAGGATCGGCAAGCAGACTAGGCAAGAAGTCTAACTCGTCATCATCAATCTCAATTACCTTCTCTTTGCCTTTTGACATTTCCTAAACTATGACCATAGCAACATCACCAAACACTACCCAAATAAGACAGAGAGAAAAGAAATTTTCTATAACTATCTAAGACCGAGGAAATAGAAATAATACCTGCAATTATAGCCCAGCCGAATAAAGACAGGGAAGGTAGCTTTTACGCCGAAGGAGATGAATGACTCAGTTGCCGGAGAAGGAGAAGACGGATAAAAGACGAGTTTCCCTTATGGGGGTTTTGGATTCCTTAATGAGGAATAAGCCCTCGGGCTGTCAGCATTTAAGGGGATGAATTCCAAGGGTCTCATAGCCACGGGTTTTAAATTCAAATTAAAAGATAAAAATATATAAAGTATAAGATAATTTCATATTTTATTAAAGTAATAGATAAAAAGATAAAAAATATAAATTTTAATACAGTAAATGACATAATACACTACATTGGAGTGTATGTTTTATCATTTTCAGCTTGTCTCTTATTTTATTAAAGTAAGAGATTTTCTTATTATAAATTACTATATACATAGAGTGAGCTACAAGTGAGAAGATAAAGGGCAAAGCACACTGCATTAAAATTTGTATTTTTTTAACTTGTTTCTAACTATGATATTGTCACATTTTCTAATTAAAAAAATTATTTCACACACACATATAAATATGTAATCATTATTTTTGGATGTGCAAGTATGCACAAATTTTTAGAATGAGTACAAATTTTCACAAATATCTCTTAGATAACGTGAAAAATATGCCCACGACAATTTTTCTTAAATTTCTTAATTTTCAAAGGCGGTTGATTAAAGCCACTAGGTTAAAGCCTAGTGGTTAGAACCCAAACCTCACAATTATGAGGTCATGGGTTCAAGTCCTCACAACGCATTGTGGGGGTTAATTTCCTCCCTCAATTTGAGTGAAGATAATCATCTCCCTTTCGAAATCTAAGTGGAGTGAACGTCCCTCGAATATTAGAGAGGGTTAAAATCTAGGTTGTCTTATATAAGATTTGTAAATTAGTCACAGTAATTGTCTGGTTGTAAATATCAATATGCTAATCTCTCATAAATTAGTCCCAGTAATTGTCTGATAGTAAATATCAGTATACTAATCTCTCATAAATTAGTCTCAGTATACTAATTTTATTAAATATGAGTTGTAATTTGAGTATTAATCTTATGTAATAAATAAAAAGGCGGCTGATTAGAATGAAGAGGCCGCTCAACTTGGTACTTCGGTAGAAGTGTCGTAAAGTTTATGCTCCCATTGATTCAGTTCAGATTAATTTATTAAGTTCTACTTGATTTTTTTGTAAGGAAGTTGTCTATTCTAATTTCATTCGAAGAAACTATTCGTCACATTGCAGTTTTCAATCCTACTGGTGGAAAACCATTTGCTAAAATCTGCTTCTGATTTCGTAGTCCCTGAACTTGAAGGCACCTCATTACTCTTTTGACATTAAACTTATAAAAAAAGATATATGTTATTTAAATATTGTAATGAATTTTTTATTTTTAAGAAAGTGTGAACATCGTAAGAATAATACAGTACTATGAAAACTGTAAAATAATAAATTATAAATGTTAAAAGCTGCTGGGAGAAAATTAAATCAAATTGAATGGTAAATACCGACAGAATAGTAGAGCCGACCCAAATAATTGAATACCAAATTGAATGATCGAAAATAAAAGTAATAAGATAAAACGTTGATACAAGGATAGAGGTTGAAGTGATAAGACAGGTGTTTCAATTTTAGTGTCATACGTAAGCGTGAGAGGAGATTTTCAATGCAGCTTACGTTCAATGTGCTACCTTATACAGTATTTTGGTTTTGAGTTTTTCACTATCTATAAACATGATTTGTAGAACAGAATTTGCATGTGTCACAGTGTCAGCATGCTTAATAAGGTCATACGTCATTTCAGTCACTTCAGTAGTGTTTTATTACGTGATTCATTGTATTTTAAGATCCATTAAATTCAATTAGGTCATATATCAGTTTAGTCATTGATTGTTTTCTTTTTTGACGGTAAACTTAATTCAGCGAGTACGACTTTTGTTTCATTTTCGGACCTACTATTCTACAAATGACAAACCATCGGTGGACCAACCGGCCGCCGGTCTCACACAAGTCCTCCTTATACATTAGTGTTACGAGATTTCAACAATAACAAACTTTTTCTTGGGTTGCTGGAGCATCCCACAAGATCATGTATACTCAACTTTTTCTTTCTTATTCCTTTTTCATTAATTCTGTGCACAAAGCACAATTAATTGGATATATGTTCAACATAATTCTTCCATATTCCATCTTATTCATCGAGTCAGCATCTTCAACATTTTTCTGCTTCGTCGCCTTATACGCTTTAAACTTTAAAGCAAAAGACCACATAAATTAACATATTAACAAAATTAAAAATAACAAAAAAGGATTAATAGAAACATCTTCATATATTTTTGGAACTTGCCCACAAATCTTTTATGATCTCTAGTCATACGTCATTTCAGTCACTTCAGTAGTGTTTTATTGCGTGATTCATTGTATTTTAAGATCCATTAAATTCAATTAGGTCATATGTCAGTTTAGTCACTGATTGTTTTCTTTTTTGATGGTAAACTTAATTCAGTGAGTACGACTTTTGTTTCATTTTCGGACCTACTATTCTACAAATGACAAACCATCGGTGGACTAACCTGCCACCTCACCAAGTCCTTCTTGTACAGAAGTGTTATGGGATTTCAACAACAACAAACTTTTCGTTGGTTGCTGGGGCATCCTACAAGATCATGTATACTCAAAACTTTTTCTTTCTTATTCCTTTTTCATTAATTTTCTGCACAAAGCACAATTAATTGGATATATGTTCAAAATAATTCTTCCATATTCCATCTTATTGATCGAGCCAGCATCTTCAACATTTTTCTTCTTCGTCGCCTTGTACGCTTTAAACTTTAAAGCAAAAGACCACCTAAATTAACATATTAACAAAATTAAAAATAACAAAAAGGATTAATAGAAACATCTTCATATATTTTTGGAACTTCGCCACAAATCTTTTATGATCTCTAAGTACAAAATAAATTCAATTCGGCACCCAGTAAAATAGATGAAATTAAGGTTAGCATAAATAATGGTATGATTAATGGATGTGTTAGATAGGTGTCCAAATTCATAATGTTTAACTATTTTTCTAAATTATCCTTAATATTAAATTATATGAATGTTATTTTAGTACCATAATTTTTTAGTTAATATGGTGTTCAAAGTACATTTTAGAGTGCAAATAATCTCACTCGTAAATAAAATACACCAAAATTTAATAGTAAACTAACCAACGGAGCTCCTTAATTGAGTTAGTCGACAACTCTTCTCTCCCTTATTCATTAGGTAGAGGATTCAAATCTTCCAATCTCTCAAAATTATAGAAGTACATTTAAAAAGAACAGTAAAATGATTATTTTTATTAAAAATTGCTTGTTATTGTTGATAGCATCGGCAGACCCACGAAGGGAACACTAGGGATTAGAAAATATATTATATTACTGTTGTTGATAATAGCTAAAAATGTGGTTCACATACTATTTTTCTAAGATCCCTGGTGGTCCAAGTATTTTAAGGATTAGAATCGTGAAATTTGTTAAATGCACTGATAAAAATCATATTCCCTTAAATATCATTGGAACTCTAAGTAAAATATTTTAATTAAGCCTCAATGATTCATTTTTTTTTTTTAGTTTCATCTTCAAAATGAATTAGAGAATTTATTTGAGATAAGTCCTGCAGAAAGTAAATTTTTATATTTATGATATCATTGGAGTTATTAGAAACACCCCCCAATAAAATGTTTGGATAATTTACTAACCAGAAATAGACTTTGGCTTTAAGAATAACTAAAATATATTTATTTAGTTAAAATAACTGAAATATTTTGCTTGGTACGAGTAATTAAAATAAGAGTAATGATACAACCACAAACTCTTGTACAAACTTATTTTGTACAAATTGACGTGAGATTAATTCATTGGTTGAATGAAAATATAAAATAATAAACACAAATTATGTGGGCCAAGTGATATTTAATTCAACAAATCTTATCATGTCATATCAATTTGTACAAAATAAGTTTGTACAAGAGTTTGTGCCTATATCATTACTCTTAAAATAAATGTAAGTTAAATAATTATGGCCTTCTTGGAATATTATTATTGTGAAATTAAAAGAGAGATAGGTTTTCAAAATAATTTACGGTCGTTACGTTGAGTAGTTAGTTAATGTACGCACAATATCACAATATGCAAGTTGCATACGAAAGCTGAAAAATGATATGAATCGCTATCATCAATGAACCCCACCTCAATCTGATCAAGATAAATTTTTGTGGCCAGCTTGTGATTAAGATAAAATTTAATATAACTTTATTACTATTTCAACTTTTATATATTTATTTTTGTATAGAGTTAGAGATACAGTTAGAGTTAACTCTCTATCATTACCTAAAAAAAATTCTAAATTTAAAAATTTATGTAAAATGATCGCAGTCTCTTAGGTTGCGTTTGGAATTGAGGTGCTGTACTTTTTAAACTACAGCTGCAGTAAAAAAAAAGCTGTAAATATAAAACAAAAGTTAATAATATGTAGTAAATATAAATTTTAAATAATAATTTTGATAAAATTATTAAAGATATAATAGATTCTCTATTATACAAGTGAAAAATCATATCAACATAACTTTCAAGTTACAACAGCTAGTGTTTACCAAATACTTTACTATTGTAATTTTTAAACTGCAACTGTCTAACCTTAATCTCAAACGCACCCATAATTTGTTGAGATAACGGTCCAAGAGTATTTTATCATATGGTTTAATACTGCATCCCCCAATCAGATCCATTGACTTTTTTAATATTAAATTTAATGATCCCAACGTAGGATCACTACTGAGCACATGACAAAGTACCAACGAAAGTGTTCCACTGCCTCATCGTTTCTCTCTATATATAGAGCATTTGTGTCTTGAGGTTTTTGCAACTCCAACTCTTAAAAAAAAATATATATAGTTGTATTTGGTTTGTCTGAAACGGAATGAAAGATATGTCTATTCCACTTCTAGCAGCAGTTTCCAGTTCAACTGAAGAAACTGTTCGTCCCATTGCAGATTTTCATCCTACTTTATGGGGAAACCATTTCCTGAAATCCACTGCCGATGTCGAGGTAATTAAAAAATTGCAATATCAAAATATCTCATTAATTATCAGAGAGGCAAGCCCAATCGATGTACAATTATATGTCATAAGTAATCGTTTGTTAGACATACGTAATGCATTAAATATTAAGTAATTTCTTGCGTTTGCAGACAATTGACGCTGCAACTCAAGAACAGCACGCAGCACTGAAGCAAGAGGTCAGGAGGATGATAACCACTACTGCCAATAAGCTTGCCCAAAAACTACACATGATTGATGCAGCACAACGATTAGGTGTCGCTTATCATTTTGAAAAAGAGATTGAAGATGAATTGGGAAAGGTATCTCATGATCTTGACAGTGATGATCTATACGTTGTTTCTCTTCGTTTTCGACTTTTTAGACAGCAAGGAGTTAAGATTTCATGTGGTATGTAATAGTTTCTCATTTTGTTAATTAAACTATTTATGTTGATTACAAGATTATTGTTGATTATCAAATTAAAGTTAAGCATGTACACTAATCGAGACTAGCTCGCCTCTTTTGAATATGGTCATCAGATGTGTTTGAGAAGTTCAAAGATGACGAAGGTAAATTCAAGGAATCATTGATCAACGATATACGAGGCATGTTGAGTTTGTACGAGGCAGCATACCTAGCAATTCGGGGGGAAGACATTTTAGATGAAGCCATTGTTTTCACTACCACTCACCTTAAGTCAGTAATATCTGTATCTGATCATTCTCATGTAAACTCTAATCTTGCTGAACAAATACGTCATTCTCTGCAAATTCCGCTCCGTAAAGCCGCAGCAAGGTTAGAGGCAAGGTATTTTTTGGATATCTATTCAAGGGATGATTTGCATGATGAAACTTTGCTCAAGTTTGCAAAGTTAGACTTTAATATATTACAAGCAGCACACAAGAAGGAAGCAAGTATCATGACCAGGTAACTTCATAGATATTCTTTCAACGTGGAAAAGCCTATTATTGGTGTTGTTTTGAAATGGGAGATTGTCACTTTCCCTAGAAAGAGAAATCATATTTTACCAGTTGCCCCCCTTGTATAATCAAAGGCTCAAGGCAAAATATCTTATAATAGTTATTATTATTATTATTATTAGTATTATTATTTATTAACACCAAACCAAGATTTTTAGTTTGCAGTAAAATTTTTATGTATTCTTGATTTGTCAACAGTGGTAGTGGTTGTAGTTTTTGTATATTATGTGCTTGTTGCTAATAATAATAATAATAATAAGTTATAGTGTTTGGGAGGATAATGTGTATAATGAAAGAGTAATGATACAATTATAAAATTTTTTTAAGAATGGATGTGATATAAATTTATAAATTAGATAAAAATACAAAACAATAAAAATAAATCACGTAAATTTCTCTCTCTCTCTCTCTTTTTTAATGAAACAAATTTTCCAAATATAATATGGAAGATTTACAACTTCTCTTTAAAATTTCTAACTTTTTTCACTTATCCCTCGAGTTTTCATATTTCCTTGCTACCTCCTTAAAAGATGAAACCAAATTGTGTTCTTGTTTGTATTTTTTATATAATACAGAAGTAACGATTATTATATACTACAGAAGTAACGATTATTATAGTGGCAACTTTATAATGTAGCAAAATATCTATCTAATTAGATTTAAAATTGAATTTCAGGTGGTGGAACGATTTAGGCTTCCCTAAAAAGGTGCCTTATGCAAGAGATAGAGTAGTAGAGACATATATTTGGTTTTTGCTGGGAGTGTCCTATGAGCCCAATTTGGCATTTGGTAGAATTTTTACATCCAAAGTGGTGTGCATAATATCCATAATAGACGACACATTTGATGCTTACGGTACTTTTGAAGAGCTCACACTTTTTACTGAAGCAGTCACAAGGTTATAAAACCATATGCATCCCTATACAGCAGTTGTTAAGTTGCATTATCTGTATTCTATAGGTCACAATAACCTAAATAATGGGGACATTATGAGTGACTATTAGGGTTGCTGCAGGTTATACATGATGTAACTTAGCAAGACCCCATGCCTATATAATAAAAGATTATTATCGTTTCATTACCTCAAGAATTATAAAATATTAGATAAGTACAAGAAGTATTATTTTCCATAATTTTACTACTATAACTTTGTAAAACCTTTTATTTTACTACTTTTTTGTTAGAATCGTTAGCTGACTAATAAAATATTAATTTTACCCTTTAAGATAAAATGCACAAAAGAGGTATCCAATAGTATACATAATATTATGAATAATAGTTTTAAACATGAATTGTTAAATAATAGTTTTAACCATAATTTTTTGAATAACGCTTGATTTATTGCGACCATAAAAGTAGTGAATTGACAAAAATACCCCTAGAAGTTTTTGCCCAAAAAAATCACAATCTATTCTAGAAGAAAAAAAATTAAATATGGAAGTGTTGATTCTGTAAATAAGCTTTAAGTGTTTTTTTTAAAGAATAAATTGTGTGTTTTTTTATGAAAAATATCCATGAGTATTTTGTTAATGCACCATTTTTATAGTTACGATAAATTTAGGGTTATTCATAAAGTCATGGTTAAAACCATTATTTTAAAATTAAAGGGCATGCCAATAATTTTTGTCTATTATTTGATACCTCTATTTGTGTATTTTATCATAAAAGGAAATATTGATATTTTACTAATTAACTAATGGTTTTAATGAAAAAGTAGTAAAATGATAGGAGATAATACTTCTTATAGTCATTTGATATTTTACAACTCTTGAATTGGTGAAACAATAATAACCCTATAATGTAATTCTTTGATTGGATATTTAATTCATAATATACTTTTATTAGAAACAAATTAATTGTATCGCTTATATATTTTCTTAAGAACGTGCAAATATATCGATTATATTTGATTTTTTCAGATGGGACATTGGCCTCATAGATACACTGCCAGAATACATGAAATTTATTTTCAAGGCACTCTTAGATATTTATAGAGAAGCTGAGGAAGAATTGGCAAAGGAAGGAAGATCGTACGGCATACCGTATGCAATACAGATGGTAAGCAATTACTTTATTAATAATCAATTTCATGTTATATCATTTTGCAAGGTGATTATTATTGACTTGGGTTATGTTGCTCAGATGCAAGAATTAATTATATTATACTTTACTCAAGCCAAGTGGTTATATAAAGGTTATGTTCCAAGCTTCGATGAATACAAATCAGTTGCATTAAGAAGTATCGGTTTACGTACGCTAGGGGTCGCTTCCTTCGTTGATTTGGGTGATTTTATTGCAACGAAGGACAATTTTGAAGGCATTCTTAAAAACGCTAAGAGTGTTAAAGCGACAGAAACCATTGTCAGGCTCATGGATGACATAGCAGGTTATAAGGTAAATAATATTCTTCATTCTACATTATAATTCATTTCAATAAGACTATATTCACCACTAATCTCGAAGAGAAATTTTGTAACGTATCTTAAGGCGTGCACCATAGTATACAATTTCTTCATCTATTTTAAAGGTAGAGATGTGGGTGAAGCCCACATCAATTTTTCCAACACCTAGCTTCTCAAGATTCAAACTTAGAAATTGTCAATAAAATAAAGGTTGTTGAAAACCATTCGGCCTTGCGGCTGCATTTCTTTTCAACTCTCTTTAACACATAACATAACATAACATATATGCCCAAGGAAAAAAACAAAAAAAAAAAATTAGCTAACTGATGATTTTTTTTTTTTGGTTCGCTTATAACCAATTCATATGCATCCGTGATGTAGTTTGAGCAGAAGAGAGGACATAATCCCACAGCAGTTGAGTGCTACAAGAATCAACATGGCGTCTCCGAGGAAGAGGCAGTTAAAGAGTTGTTGTTAGAAGTTGCTGATAGTTGGAAAGATATAAATGAGGAGCTTCTCAACCCAACGACTGTCCCGTTACCTATGCTTCAGCGGATTCTTTATTTCGCACGTTCAGGCCATTTTATCTACGACGATGGTCATGATCGCTACACCCATTCATTGATGATGAAACGCCAAGTTGCCTTGTTGCTGACGGAACCCCTTGCGATCTGAAGATTAACGTCATGCTATTGATTTTCCATCGGGTATATTTGAGCAGTTGTAATAAATGAACGTCGTGCTGGCTATTTTGCTAGCTACTCATGCCTAGCTAGAAAATGGATCGCCAAATAATGTGGTTCCAAATTGTGGTCCTTTTAGTTAAAAAATTAATAATAAAATATTTTTCTTCTAATTTCTTTATTATTTTATAAACATTTTCTTATAATAAATATAGAATTTAAAATAAAAAAAAGCACAAGAAAATATCTTATTATTAATTTTTTATTCACATCAAAACATATATATGTGTGTGTGTATATATATAGTATTTTTAATATTTAAATTTGTTATTTAAATTTCTATTTATTTCATTTATTTAATTTTTAATAAATATGAATAAAAGTGTATTTCAAAGTAAAGGTAATATTGTAAAATTATAGTGCCGGCGGGTTATTGACTATTATGAAGATAATAACGGGTGAGTGGTATATATTAATTTCAATATGGAAAAATTGGCAATCTCCCAATTGAATTTTAGTCATATAACCATAGAATTAGCAATCTCAATTTAAAAGATTAAATTTAAAAAATTATCAATTTATGACATTTCTTATATTTTATTTATTAATTAAAATTAATTACTTAATTATTTGTTTTAGTTATTCTTTATTTTTTTTATTTTATCGTTAAATTAACAATAATTTCATAAAAATGTATCAAGAAGCGTATAATAGTAAATGAAAAAATATTAGGTTTTTTATTACCCTTTATCTATAGGGAGGAAACAAGTAATTACAAATCTAGTTGGAATGTAAATAATTAAAAATGGATCTTTCAAGGATGAAACTTTTCCCCCAATCTAAATAATATTCATTGTCTGTTTATACATTAATTTATTGGTGCGAGTTTGCCACCTACAAAGTATTTTATTTTCACATTTAGAGGAGGCCGTTTTTTGACCTTATTATTATATATTAATTTGTTGGTGCATGATTAAAAGAAATTTACAGATAATAATTCTTGCTTTTAGAATGATTTAAATGCCATGCGTCACAATAACTTTAGATGCTTCAAAAAAATTAGATCAAGATGAACCATGCCCTCTGACCTTGTAATATGTAAGCAAATAATCCAATAAAAAAAATTGCGAATATCAGCTAATTAAAAGTTTAATAGAAATGTCTGACAACTAAAAAAAAAGAATTAAATTTCTTTTTTCCATTAATCGGATTAGAGCCACCTCAAGAATTGAGGGTCGCGCAACCCTATTTAACCTAATTTACATTCTCAGTCAATCTGGAAGAACTATGGCTTTGACTCATGTATTATTGATTTAAATTGTCATAGCACCACCAATTCTTGGAGTTCCCAGAAGATTTTGGTTGCTCCAAGTTCGATGGGTTTGTTAAAGTTTCTATGCATTGCACGGTAGACAAAAACCAATCAGAGAGATAATGATATAAGAATATCGATGGCAACTTCCTCGATTAGACTATTGTCTTATTAATGACAAAACATGTTTGACAGATCTTGTTCTTGTTGCTTGTCAGATTTCTCATTTATCTGCTTTTGTTTTGTCAGCATGTTAGCTATGAAAACACTACCTGTGGATCTCTTGAACTTGCCGGCCATGGAAACCCTGGATGCAATTTTTATTGAAGTTGGTGAGTTCGTTACCATCTTCTTCTGCTCGAAAATTGCCGTCATTAGAAAACTCCATGGTAACATGAAAGCTCTTCAGAAAGAACTATGTTGAAAGCAGCAGCAGTGGACAGTCAACAGTTGAGCTCAGAGACACGTTGGCATGCCACCTAAGCTACACCTATCTGCAGCCAGCTAATGAGAGAAATGAGATGGATTTAATGAGGTGGCTGAGGAATATCAGCACATGAGCATGGAAGGATGGAGATTCTAGAAGCTCTACATCATTGGTTAATGATAGCTATATTGACGGATCAATTTTTTTGCTTATTTCCAAGTGTTGTCCTTTAGCTAGCTGTCGTTTTTCATAGCTTGTGTATAAATAAGCCAATGCTTGTAAACTTTTATTCATTCGAGTTATTAATATTAATGGAAGTGCCTCTGGTTTATGCTCTGCTTGCATCAATAAGCAATTCTTAATGAATTTAAGTAACTAGAAGAACTCACAGAAAGGAAAAATGAAATTGAAGAAGATATCAGATTAGCTGAAAGTGAAGGAAAGTGTCGCAATACATGAGTCAGGGTGTGGCTCAGAAAGGTAGAGGAGACAGCACGAGAAGTGCAACCTACGGTCGAGGAGTGTGGCAGACTTGCTATGCAAGGCTGAAGAATCGACCTCCACCTAATCTGAATATGTAACCTGTTGTTGATCTTCGCTTAAAATTTGTATTTTTTTTAACTTATTTCTTACTATAATATAGTCACGTTTTCTAATTAAAAAATTATTTCACATACACACATATAAATATGTAATCATTATTTTTAGATGCACAAGTACACACAAAATTTTAAAATAAGTACAAATTTTCACAAATATCTCTAAGATAACGTGAAAAATATGCCCAAGATAATTTTTCTTAATTTTCAAAGGCAGTTGATTAGAATGAAGAGGCTGCTCGACTTGGTACTTCGGTAGAAGTATCGTAAAGTTTATGCCACCTGTTATTTATGAACTTTTATCTTTCTAAAATAATCCTCCCCATTGATTCAGTTCAGATTAATTAACTAAGTTCTACTTGATTTCTCTGTAAGGAAGTTGTCTATTCTAATTCCATTCGAAGAAACTATTCGTCACTGTTTGAGGGAAATACTTCGACAAGACCAGACATGATGAGCAGATATTTGATGGCAGGGTTCTGCGAACAGGTGTGTCCTGTAAGAGCCAGGTAGCAGGGGAACAGGAGCAGAAATATTCTGCTCATCCGCGAATATGCCATTCACAAGGTCGAACTCCTGTTAGAGGCATAAGGCCATTCCGGCTAGAGGTCGAGAGGGGAGGAGACCCGGTCAACGACAGTTGTCAAGACGTGCATTCCTATCCGAGAATCAAGGCACGAAGTCCATCTCCATTCGCCCACAATGGCGATAGTGGGGCATCCACATCCGAGGGTGCGGAGAATAACGAACGTGGACTACGGAAGATCGGGATTCAGAGGAAGCCTATAAAAAGGTAGCCAACGAAGGTAAAAGGGTTAGAATTTTTGCTATTAGAACAAACAAAAGAGAGCTTTAAGAACTGAGACTAAAGAGAAGCCAAAAGATTCATGGCGAACATTCCCCGAACCTTCATATCTGACTTGAGCGTCGGAGGGTTTGCGCCGGGGAAACAACCGGCGTACTCTGACCTGTTTGTGTACGCAAAAACCTCTGGAGGAGAAGTTTTACGAGGAGAGATCCTGATCGTGATGAAGTTGATCGAGCAGAGACCCTGGTCGTAGAGAGAGGACAACTAGAATCTCGCATCAACATTTTGGCGCCGTCTGTGGGGAGCTGAGCAAAAAGCTTCTGTTGATAGCAAGAAGAGGAGTGAAGCAAGTGAAAAGCGATGGAGACAGGAGGAAGTAGTGCACAAGGGGGTGATATGAGGCTTAATGATTCCGTGACGCTGAGGGAGATAGCCAGTGAAGCACGGGAAACAGCCATGTTCGACCGGATGGAACGGATGGAAAAGCAAATGGAGACCCTGACAACCATCCTCCATGAGCTGCGGAGTGAACGAAGAGTAACCCAGGAGGAAAGGGTGAGAGGTGGTGGAGTGGCACCAGGTCCTGATAGTATGAGGAGAAGTCAAACCACCGGGAGATTTGGGGGTGAGAGAGGTAACATACCTCTGCGGGGAGAAATTCAGAGGGAGGAAGAGCAATCCCCAGCGAGACAGACTTTTGATGAGGACGACGGGGTAGCGAATGCAGAGGAAACAGAGCTCAGACAACACTTACATGATGTAGAGCAAAAGCGGGATCAAGTTGCAGCACGTGACCCTGGTCGTGTAGTGCAGCTGGAGGAGGAAGTGCGCAGACTAGCGCAGGTAATCGATAACATGCAAGGAAGGAGCAGAACTCCTGGTTGGAAGATAATGTTGGACGGAGAATCACCGCTCGCAGCAGAGATCATGAGGGCAATCATTCCAAGAGATTTTCGCCTCCCAGACCTTAGATATTCGGGACAAACTGATCCGTTGGTGCACATAGAGCGCTTCAACGACATTACCGGGGTGCAAGGATTATCTCAATCCTAAAGGTGAAGAGTGTTCCCACTCTCCTTTGAGGGACGTGCACGCGAGTGGTACAGGAAACTTCCTCGGGGGAGCATTAAAACCTTCGAGCAGATGTGCCAGGAATTTGCAGAGCAGTTTAGTGGGGCAATGGCACCAGAAGATGACATGACGGAGCTGAAAAGCATGAAACAGGGGGAGCAAGAAACCCTTCGGGAATTCATCAAGAGGTTTCATCGTGCTGTCCTCGACTTGGGAGCCTTCAACCACCCTCAGGCATTAAGGGGATTGAAAGAAGGGGTGAAGATAGAAAGGCTGTGGTACAACTTGAGAAGCCCAGTTATTCAGACGTATGCGGCCGCATATAAGCAGGCTAAGAGAGACATTGAGATTGAAGAGGAAAAGGCAGCACGGATTAAGACAGACCAGTTAGAAGGGTTGGGGAAGAAAGAGAAGAAAGTATTACCAGGGAATGGGCCGATCAGGAGGAGGGACCACCAGGCCTCAGGTAGTGGAGCAGGAGGTCGGATAACTACTTACCAGCCTCATCAGAGGCCACCACAGTATCAGCGCAGTAGGGCGCAACCTCCTCGTTCCCCAGTTAGGGAGCCTTGGAGAAGGCATGACTCAGCATATGGTGGTCTTCATCAACACTCCCACGGTAGCAGAGGGAGCAGACCAGAAGTACTGCCACCGTCTCCAACTCAGAACGGAGCAAATAGAGAAAGAGCAGTGCACCTGATCGACCAGAACCATGACTATAGGCGGTATACTTCCTTGAAGATGTCTCTGGACGAGGTGTACGAGGCCATAAAGGATCGAGGGTTGCTATACCTCCCTGCCCCAATAACAAAGCTACCCAGCAGGAGGGATAAGGGATGCTATTGTAAGTTCCATGGCACTCATGGCCATACCACAGGAGATTGCAGAGATCTCAAGACCCAGGTTGAAGATTTGGTGAGAAATCGGTATCTGGACGAGTTTATAGACGGGACCTTCGCAATGGTAGCCTTAACAAGTGAAATGAAGCAGAGTGACAGGAACTTGAGGCACGAGCAGCCTGCAGTAAGGGTGATAGCTGGGGGCCCAACATTGGCCGGAGATTCCAACAGGTCGAGGAAGAATTATGCTAGATACGCCATGACCAGCAAAGAGGTACTCTTCAACACCCCAGCAGCCAAACGAGCAAGGGTCAGGCAAGTGCCAATCATGTGGACGGATGAAGATGAGGAAGGAATTCTGTACAGCCTTAAATTCTCCATGCTATCAAACACCGCCCATGATTATGAACAAATGATTATACATTGATTGTTTAAGAACTTAGCAACAACAATACTAAGACCAAAACACAAGAATTTGATCAAAAATAACAATCAAACTAATTCTCTCTAGAAAGCTCTCTAATTCTTGCTGAAACTGCCTCAACAATCAGCTTATATAACAGCTGATAACAAACCCGGATTGCCCAGGATTCAGTCGTATGGATAACGGCTTTACCCCTAACTTGATTCTCTTTTAAACATGCATTCTCAAGTGCGTCACCTAAGCGTTGCTTAAAACGTCATCCCGTGTTGCCGTTTTAATGTTTAAGTAAGCCGCATGACCAGCGCGTGACAAATCGAAAACATAATTAATAAGCAAAACGATCCCGTATAAATGCTTCAAGTTTTGAATTCATCATTTTAGTCCGCATGTACAATTCAACTTTCTTCTTAATTTCTCAAATTCTTTCCTGCCTAGGATCCGAGGTTTACTTGGTCAAGATTCAAGTTTGCTTTGGCTGTTTGCTTTCGTCACCTTCTTTTCTTTTCAAGTTTAAATTATTTGTATTGACCTCTTTAAATTCATATTATTTAATATGAAATCTTCTATTATGAACTTTCAATTTATATTTTTAAGTATAATTTATTATGTGTTAATTTACGAAATATCTCTTTTACTTTAGTATTAAGATTTGTGCATTAATAGTTAATTTATTAATTTTAGGTATAAGTTCATTTTTTATATATAATTGAATTAGATGGTGTAATACATATTATAATGTATTTTCGTTAGTTTAAGACTTGAAAAGCATTTATTTTATTTTACTGCAATAATTTTTATATGCATTACGGCAACCCCAAACCAAAATCCTAATTCAGTCCTTGTTTGTGCGTCGGTGAGTTCTTCATACATATATGATTAATTCGTAAAGAGACTATTAGAAATCATGAGGATCTCATGAGGATATGATCAGGGATCATGTAAATTACCAGCCAAAATGAAGAAGCTTCTCAATTAAGTCAATTAAGAGCCAAGATCTTCTCCATTATTTCATATTACACCTCATGGAATTGCTTGGATTGTATCATAACGCATCATGTGGAAATTTTGTTGCAGGATAGTGGTTATTTATAACGTATTATTACAAAAGATGGGTGGAAATGTAGTTTACACTTCATACAAACAAGTTCAGTTTAGATAACAATATTCAGTGATCTTGAATCTTTCTGAACTTGATTGTAGTTTTCTTCTATTATCTTCTCAAAATAATAATAATAATAATAACAATATTCAATCCCTTTCGAAAATAATCTTTGGAAATCCTATGATTAATTATTAGAAAGAAAGTTACAATCAAATGGAATAATATTGTAGATTATTTGAAAGAATAAATGCTTTCATCATGTCTGTTAATTAAAACAATATTTATCTTTTCATAACTCTCTTTTTAAAGGATTAGTAGTCTTTAATTGGTGAAGCAAATGCACTTTTATATTTCTCATGCTTGCAGAGAGGTTAATGGTGATGCAGATTGTATAGCTAATCTCGGATTGGCATGTGTTTTTGTTCACTTGGTGGGATTGATTTGCATGCCGATCCAATTAAACGGTTCCTAACTCATAATACAAATGACTTTCCGTGCTATCGTTTTGCCTCGTCACATGAGGTGTTTTTAGTCTGATATACTATGATTATTATGACAAGATAAGACTTATTACATTCCCCTAGAAGGGTAATTGCCTAATTGGTATACCCAATGAGGAAATAGAACACAGCAATCAGACAGAACAACAGCAGGACTTATCAATTATAACAACTGCTAAACTGGGAAAATTAAAATAATTAAAAGTGCTGATAAATTGTCATACATCGTTATTTTTCATCAATAGAATTATAAGGAATGGGAAACCAATTCTAAAAAAATGGGTGTGTAGAGAAAATAGATCTTGGACGGTCCACGAGAATTCGATCTGCGCTTTGATCAACACGAAATAGGTGACGGTGACCTTTTTTTATAAAAAAATTTTATGAGATGCCTTTGATGGAGCATTTCATAATCTAGAGTAAGGGCTTAAAAACAGATCGCCTTTCGTTCTTAGAGTGACACCGAAAGCCTCAGTCAGAACAAGATCTTCGTTATTTTTTCCATCATGGAGTTTCCAATCGAAAGTGGTAGAGCATTTAGCAAGAGGAAGATAACCGAAAGACAGACCTGGGCACATCCTCTTCGAGCTCCAAATGGGATTAATTCAAAATGATTTCTATTGTAACCATGACTCTGGAATCAAATTCCTGAATTTTACAAGCATGACCCATCTTTTTAAGGCACAACCAACACTGGAATTATATTCCTAAATTTTACAAGCCTCTCTACATTCGCTTGGGAGTAGCAATGTAGCAGGAAGATGTAACCTCGGAGTTTCTTTGATGACTAGCTTTAAGTATTGCAATTCATGAAGGCATGCTTCATCAATATTTCTTTTCTTTGTGCCTTTCTATTACTCATTGGGGTTAAGCATTCTTGACATAGCCCATTTTCTATTACTCATTCTTGGGGCTAAGCATTCATATATGTATATATTGATGTAATTTTATTAAATTTTTAAGAAACTACTGCAAAGAAATGTTGAAATGGCTCAAAAACAGTATATTTTTGTGGATATTTGCTTTGAGTAAAATGAAATGGCAAGAATTCGCAACGAATTTTCAACACCATTAGTAAAAACCAGAAGCACTTTGGGTTGGGTTCCGGGGCCATGACAATCCCCAAAACCAACCCAATCTAGATATGGGCCTTGATTTTAGGCCCTACTGAGTCCAATCAAATTTTAAGCAGATTTGGCACTGAAACCGGACCCAATTCAGTCAGATCCCCGAGCCCTATAGCAGCTGGCTCACCTTAATTTAAGTGGAATGAAATTGCAACACTAGTTTTATGCCCCGCGCCCAAGTGCCCACACGAACATACACACACCATTTTTTTTTAAATGTAAATTTATTTTTAAATCATACGGTTTAAAAAAATTATTTTTAAATAAAATATAAAACTATATAATTTTAAAAAGTTAAAAATTAATTTTTTTGAACATCATAATTTAAGAGCATGTTCGTATAAAAAAAAAGATAGTCGCACCAGAGAATGAAATATATATATTTTAATATATTAAATGATTCTATATATTGTATGGATTGTGTGCTTTATTATTTTTTAAATTTTCCCTTACTTTATTAAAAAAAGAGATTTTCTTATTATAAAATAAATAAACATAAATTTTAATATATTATAAAATAAAACACATTATATTAATTTTAATATAATTAGACATCTCTAGCTGAAAAAGAAAATTTTAGTATCTTTTAATTATTAAAAATTTAACTATTTCTCAAAATTTTAAGATCGTAAAAGTTTCTTTTCCTATATATAATTATTGACAGGTGCAGATGTCTGCATAAGTTGAGTACAAATTTTCACAAATATCTCATAGATAATGTGAAAAATATGCCGGGAGACAACTTTTATTAATTTTCAAAGGCGGCTGACTTAGAATGATGTACGTGCTTGTCTCTGTGTGTGTACAATTAGGTAGCGTTTACTTTTTGGATTGGATTGGGAATCCTGAGCAGTGGGAATCCTAGGATTGAGAGTGTGGAGTGGGAGTGGGAGTAAGTTGTTTACTTACACTGGAATGGAAGCATGGAATAGAGATTAGAATCCAATTTATTTGTTTACTTTGTCTTGGATTGGGAGTAAATAGTTTCAAATTATAATTTTATCCTTATTTAAAGAATTATAGTTTTTAATTACAAAACTAATAAAAAATATATTTAATGAATAATATTTATTTTATTATATTTGTAAATTTATTATAATTATTAATATTCTTAATTATGAACAATAAATTATTAATTTTAATACAAAATGAAACCTTATTTTATTTTATTTAATATAATTATATTAAATTTATTATTATATAAAATAATAATATAATATTATTTAGTACAAAATTAATAGTTTATTCTAAAATTAATATTTTCTTAGAATAAACTATTTATTATTATTAATATTAAATAAATATAGTACTATTATTTTTAAAATAAATATAATAATATTATATTTATTAATTCTCTATTAATATAATAATATTATTTTAAAATAATTTTAACTTAGAATCAATGCAAATTATTATTTAGTTAAATATAATATTATTATTCAAATAAATATAATAATATTTATTTTATTTTATTAATTATAAAATATTAAATTAAATTAAATTAAAAAAATAAAAGGGTAAAAAAGGGAGAAGTGGGAGTGGATTCCCACTCCCATCTCCCCCAATGGGAGTCCCACTCCCACTCTCTACTCCAAAAATAGGTGGGACCCACGGAGTGGGATTCCCACTCCCTTCCTATTTAGAGAAAGTAAACGCTGGAATGGGAGAAATCCACACTCCTCACTCCCACTCCAACAAATAAACACAACATTATTCTAGAATGCAGATGTCCCACAAATATCTCACAAATTTTTAAAATAAGTACAAGTTCTCACAAATATCTCTTAGTTAACGTGAAAAATATGCCCCCGACAACTTTTCTTTAATTTTCAAAGGAGGCTCTGACTAAGAATGAATAGGCCGCTTAACTTGGTAGAAGTGTCTTGATGTTTCTGCAACGTGTTATGTACTAACATTTTTTCAATGTCCCCACGGAGGAATTGCCAAGCAAAGACAAAACAGAATTCCTTTTCTAATCTTTTAAAATCATCCTCCCTCTTGATTCACTACAGATTCAATTAATTAAGGAAGTTGTCTACTCCAGCTCCAGTTGAAGAAACTGTTCATGGCATTGCAGTTTTCAATCAAAATAAAATAAAATCTGCCGTATCGGTAAAATAATTATCCATGCAATTTTTTTCTACAGTGAAATTTAATATTATCAAAGAAAAATTCATTCTTCGGAATTTATTTTATTTTTAATTCAAATAAACTAACTACCTAATTGCTCGCCACAAAAAAAAAAAAAAGTTCGTTTAGGAACTCTGTTGAAGTTAAATCTACTTATGATTTCATTGTCCCTGAAGGCACCTCATTACTCTTTCGACATTAAACTTAAAAAAGAAAAAAAAGAATGTTATTTAATTATTGCAATGAGTTTTTTGTGAAAGTCTTAACGTCGTAAGAGTAAAAGAGTATTATGAAAATTGTAAAAGAGTCCCACTTTAATTCCATTTTACAACTCAGTTTTCTGCCACTATAATTCCATTTTACAACTCACACAAGTCCTCCTTATGCAGAAATGCTGTGAGATTTCATGTATACTCAAAACTTTTTATTTCCTTGTTCCTTTTTCATTGATTTTCTGCACAAAGCACGTATGTTTAAAATAATTCTCCCATGTTCCGTTTTATTCATCGAACCAGCATCTTCAATATTTCCCTTCTCACCTTATATACTTTAAAAGTTGAAAGCAAAAGATGCACATAAATTAACATATTTCAAAAAATGAAAAATAACGAAAAGGATTAATACAAACATCTTAATATGTTTTTGGAACTTGCCCACAATTTTTTTTTTAAAAAAATATAAAGGGGCTCTAAAAGAGTTAGGACAAAGACTAAACGGCATTGGGCAACCACATACATGTTATGAGCTTGCCCACAAATCTTTTATGATATCTAACTAAAATATAATTTCGTACTGAAGAGTTGAGAAAAATTAAGGTTAGCATAAATAATGACATCATTAATGGATGTGTGGATAGGTGTCCAACGGAATAATAGTTTAACTATTTTTATTAAATTGTCGTGAATAATAAATTACATGAAGGTTATTTTAGTATTATAATTTTTTTAGTAAAATATGGTGTTAAAAGCATATTTTAAGGTGCAAGTAGTCCCACTTATAAATAAAATAAATGAACGTTCAATAGTAAACTGGCCAACACAACTCCTTAGCTAAGCAAGTTGACACCTCTTTACGAAATGAAATTGTAAGGTTGGTTGAAGATAATTGAAACAAAATTCCTAAATAATCGGGTTGACAAATCTAGGGTTTTGGCCCCACTATATAATAACCCTAAATATTGTGAATTTATCAAAATATGTAAATTTGAAATATTATGTTATAATAAAATTCTCTTAATCTAAATAAGAAAAGAAAAACAGTGTTCAAATCTAAATTCTAGAAAAAAAAAGATAAAAATCCTAGAAAAAAAAAACATTTTAAAATTGAAAAGTGACGAGGAAAGAAGTAGAATTTTTAACTCGACCATAAGGTAGAACTAAGCAAGTTCTTATGGGTTGGTTCATCTTATCGTAAGTTTTAAAACAGTACATTATACGCTAAAAACGGACATTTGTAGTACAAGTCATGGCCTCTAGAAAATACTCTGCTTTTAATACACAACAATCCTACATCACCTCTTCCCTTCCCTTACTCATAAAGCAAAAGATTCGAATATCCCATAATTATGGATGTATAATTAAAAAAAAATAAACCGATTATTTTTATTAAAAAAAAGAAGATAAAAGAGAACAAAATATGATGAAATAATGATAAAAATATTTGTCCTTTTTGTGAATTTTTAATTAATACGTGTACAAATGATCATTTTTAATTAACTAGCATATAGACTCATAAATATGAATTAAGACTTTTGTACATGCGCGGATTGCAGATAAGTGATACTTCAAATCAAGAGGAATACAAGTCAGGAGCCTAATAACAGCTACGGTAGATAAGCCTGCCCAGAAGTTACAATTGAATGATGTAGTCCAACGATTGGGTGTGGCCTATCACTTCGAACAGGAGATAGAAGATGCATTAGAAAATATCTATCATGATAACTTTGACAATTGTTGATGCCAAAATCCATTGAGTCCGCTAGTGACTCGATCTCAGATCCCTGCATCAGCATTAAATTTGTTTGGTGGGAAGCTGCTGGTTGATTTCCAAGAAGATCCTCCGACTATTAACAGAATATTCATGAGCAGATAATCTTCAAGCTGCGAATCAGCAAGTACCTGAATTACAGAGAATGGTCAGGGGTGCTGAAGTTTTTTCGTCGAAAACTCTCCGATGCTCAAGTCAGTTTATAGGTTTACGGGAAAAACAAAATATTTAATTTATAGTTTTTGTGAAGAAAATAATCTTAAGTAAATGTAATAGAAAAATCAAAATTGAGAAAGAAAGTTCAACCTCCATTACCATGATTTTCTTTGGGTTTTTATAAACACTCCACACCCACGACCTTAGATCGTGGCAATTAATGAATTAAATTCATACCCTGATTTTTTGGAGGTGATCTGTGGCGGTTATTTTGATTGAGTCATGCTTCCTGGTGACTTGGTCTAATGTCTCCTCAAACCCGTTTGCTTGAGGTCACCAAAATTGCCACATGGTCGAGATAGCTTGCCCAAGGCCACAAGATTTACCCCTTGGTCGAGGTGACTGCTCATGGTCTCAAGCTTACCACCTAGTCGAGGTGGTCTGCTCGTAATCTCAAGATTACCACCTGGTTGAGGTGGTCTACTCATAATCTCAAGATTACCACCTGCTCGAGGTGGTATGCTCATGGTCTTAAGAATTACCACCTGGTCGAAGTGGTCTGCTCGTAGTCTCAAGATTACCACCTGATCGAGGTGGTCTCCTCATAATCTCAAGATTACTACCTGGTCGAGGTGGTATGCTCATGGTCTTAAGAATTACCACCTGGTCGAAGTGGTCTGCTCGTAGTCTCAAGATTACCACCTGGTCGATATGGTCTACTCAGGGTCACAAGAATTACTTTTTATTAGTCTATCAACCATTTACTCACTTTTTATTTTAGGAGATCATGGTTACCCTGTTTTATTCCCCCAAACAACTATCTTTAAGTGTTGTAAGTCATGTCGGCATGCTTCCTCAACAATTCTTTCCTTTTGAAAGTCTTTCCTTGCCTCTACTTCCACCTTTTCCATTACTCTTGGGTGTTTAAGCTATTTTGATAGGGCACATTCTATAAAAATGTCCTGAAATGGGATTATAATTTGAGTCATACATGGGATTATAATTTGAGTCATACATGTATATGTTGATGTAATTTATGAAATTTTTTTAGAAACTACAGCAAAGAAATGTTGAAATGGCTCATAAACAGTATATTTTGTGGATCCTTGCTTTGAGTATAATGAAATGGCAAGAATTGACATCCCCGAATTTTTTAACACCGTTAGATAAAAGCCAGAAGCACTTTGGGTTGGGTTTTAGAGCCATGACAAGCAGCAAAGCCAACCCAATCTAAATCTCGGGTTTAATCCTAGGCCCTTTCTGGTCCAATCAAATTTTAAACTGATTCCACACCTAAAAAGTGTCCCAATTTGGTTGGATTTAAGGATGATAAATTGGTCTATTTAAATTGTATATCCATACATTTAATCTAATTGAATTGGATAATATCCATCTAAAATATTTTTGAATGTGGATATGGATAATTTTAAAAATATTTAATTAGATATTAGATGGGTATAGATATTTAATGGAAATCCAAAATCTAATTAATTTATATGAAAAAAACAAAAACAAATTTACTAAATTATTGTTGTTAGTTTTAGCAAGCGAAGGAGGCACAAACTCTTCAGCCATCGGATTCAGCTTCGAGTACAGCTCCTGTAACTCCCTCATGTCACGCTTGAAATCCCCTCCGCCGTTGGATCGTTGATTGTTCTGGTTGTACAATCCCTGATCGAGCGACATCACCATCGTTCCTCCGTTTTGCTTCGGATGATCCTGACCGTTTGATGCCGATATCGATCCCGCTGACGATACAACTGAATCTTGACTCGCTGATTCAACAACAACCATGGTTTCTTTTTTCCTTTATTTTTTTCCTTCTTGTCCCTGGTTGACTCTCTCAAAAATCTTGACTTTGGACTGATCAATAAACGAAAATAGTCGTAAGCTAAGCTGAAACTGAAATTCTTTCCATTGATGTAGAACAAAACGCAACTGGAGATGAATACGGAGAAAACGAAATGAAATTAATTAATTAAAAACTGAAAACAAAGTGGTGAAAGTAAAGAAAGTAAATTAATCAATTTCTTACGGCGAGTGAGTTGTTGTTTTTGCTTTTAGTATTAGTCCATCTAATATGGTTTTAACTATTCTATATTATTATTTTTATTTTATTTTTTATTATTTTTTATATAATAAAAATTAAATATCCATAGATATCCATATCTATATGGATAAAATTCATATTCATGTCCACTATTAAATATTGAATATGAATATAAATATATTCATCATAAATAATTATAAATTTATATTTTGATAGATATTGTCCATCCATAATTAGATATTTATCATCCCTAGTCAAGATTCCCAGATCCTGTAACAGATGGGATTTTTCTGCCATCATGACTACATAAGCAAGTCGTATACCTCCTCTTTTTTTTTTTTTTTTTTTTGGCCAGCATGGTTTGAGATCATCTTAACTTAATTTACGTAGAATAAAGTTGCAACGCTAGTTTTATGCCCCACGTGCGTGCTAATGCAAATATAAAATGATTTTACAATAGAAGAATTTTATATTTTATTAAAGTAATAAATAAATTAAAGGAATAAAGATATCTATACTTTCAAGATTTGGAGAAATGGTTATAAAAACTCCTAAATTTTTAATAAGAGTCATTAAGACCTTTTTTTTATCATAATACCTTTTTAACTCTATGAACTAAAAAAAAATGACCTCAAAATTTTATAATAAATAAAAATATGACATTAAAATAAATGTAATAATATATACATTTTAAAATAATTTTTTGAGAAGAAAAATAATTTTAAAATTTTAAAATATTTTACAATCTATTATACCTATTTTATTATAATAAAGTAATTTTAATAATAAATAGAAACATGATATTAAAGTAAATAAATTTAAAACTAAAATTATTTTGAATATTATGTAAAATAATTTTAATATTCTGTTAACTGTAAAGCCTATTTAAATAGAAACATGACCCGGGCTGTGTTATATAAAATTTGTAAATTGTAGATTTATAAATTAGTCCCCAGTACCCAGATTATGCTATATAAAATTTATAAATTAGTGTCAATAATTATCTGATTAAAAATATTAATATACTAATATAATTAAATATGAGTTGTAATATGGGATGTGCTATCTATAATCTTGATTTGTAGAACAGAATTTGCATATGTTAGCGTGCTAAATAAGGTCATAAATCATTTCAGTCACTTCAGTAGTGTTTTATTCCGTGATTCATTGTATTTTAAGATCCATTAAATTCAATTAGGTCATATGTCAGTTTAGTCACTGATTGTTTTCTTTTTTGATGGTAAACTTAATTCAGTGAGTACGACTTTTGTTTCATTTTCGGACCTACTATTCTACAAATGACAGACCATCGGTGGACCAACCGGCCACCTCACACAAGTCCTTCTTGTACAGAAGTGTTATGGGATTTCAACAATAACAAACTTTTCTTTGGTTGCTGGGGCATCCTACAAGATCATGTATACTCAAAACTTTTTCTTTCTTATTCCTTTTTCATTAATTTTCTGCACAAAGCACAATTAATTGGATATATGTTCAAAATAATTCTTCCATATTCCATCTTATTGATCGAGCCAGCATCTTCAACATTTTTCTTCTTCGTCGCCTTGTACGCTTTAAACTTTAAAGCAAAAGACCACCTAAATTAACATATTAACAAAATTAAAAATAACAAAAAGGATTAATAGAAACATCTTCATATATTTTTGGAACTTGGCCACAAATCTTTTATGATCTCTAAGTACAAAATAAATTCAATTCGGCACCCAATAAAAGAGATGAAATTAAGGTTAGCATAAATAATGGTATGATTAATGGATGTGTTAGATAGGTGTCCAAATTCATAATGTTTAACTATTTTTCTAAATTATCCTTAATATTAAATTATATGAATGTTATTTTAGTACCATAATTTTTTAGTTAATATGGTGTTCAAAGTACATTTTAGAGTGCAAATAATCTCACTAGTAAATAAAATACACCAAAATTTAATAGTAAACTAACCAACGGAGCTCCTTAATTGAGTTAGTTGACAACTCTTCTCTCCCTTATTCATTAGGTAGAGGATTCAAATCTTCCAATCTCTCAAAATTATAGAAGTACATTTAAAAAGAATAGTAAAATGATTATTTTTATTAAAAATTGCTTGTTATTGTTGATAGCATCAGCAGACCCACGAAGGGAACACTAGGGATTAGAAAATATATTATATTACTGTTGTTGATAATAGCTAAAAATGTGGTTCACATACTATTTTTCTAAGATCCCTGGTGGTCCAAGTATTTTAAGGATTAGAATCGTGAAATTTGTTAAATGCACTGATAAAAATCATATTCCCTTAAATATCATTGGAACTCTAAGTAAAATATTTTAATTAAGCCTCAATGATTCATTTTTTTTTTTAGTTTCATCTTCAAAATGAATTAGAGAATTTATTTGAGATAAGTCCTGCAGAAAGTAAATTTTTATATTTATGATATCATGGAGTTATTAGAAGCACCCCCCAATAAAATGTTTGGATAATTTACTAACCAGAAATAGACTTTGGCTTTAAGAATAACTAAAATATATTTATTTAGTTAAAATAACTGAAATATTTTGCTTGGTACGAGTAATTAAAATAAGAGTAATGATACAACCACAAACTCTTGTACAAACTTATTTTGTACAAATTGACGTGAGATTAATTCATTGGTTGAATGAAAATATAAAATAATAAACACAAATTATGTGGGCCAAGTGATATTTAATTCAACAAATCTTATCATGTCATATCAATTTGTACAAAATAAGTTTGTACAAGAGTTTGTGCCTATATCATTACTCTTAAAATAAATGTAAGTTAAATAATTATGGCCTTCTTGGAATATTATTATTGTGAAATTAAAAGAGAGATAGGTTTTCAAAATAATTTACGGTCGTTACGTTGAGTAGTTAGTTAATGTACGCACAATATCACAATATGCAAGTTGCATACGAAAGCTGAAAAATGATATGAATCGCTATCATCAATGAACCCCACCTCAATCTGATCAAGATAAATTTTTGTGGCCAGTTTGTGATTAAGATAAAATTTAATATAACTTTATTACTATTTCAACTTTTATATATTTATTTTTGTATAGAGTTAGAGATACAGTTAGAGTTAACTCTCTATCATTACCTAAAAAAAATTCTAAATTTAAAAATTTATGTAAAATGATCGCAGTCTCTTAGGTTGCGTTTGGAATTGAGGTGCTGTACTTTTTAAACTACAGCTGCAATAAAAAAAAAGCTGTAAATATAAAACAAAAGTTAATAATATGTAGTAAATATAAATTTTAAATAATAATTTTGATAAAATTATTAAAGATATAATAGATTCTCTATTATACAAGTGAAAAATCATATCAACATAACTTTCAAGTTACAACAGCTAGTGTTTACCAAATACTTTACTATTGTAACTTTTAAACTGCAGCTGTCTAACCTTAATCTCAAACGCACCCATAATTTGTTGAGATAACGGTCCAAGAGTATTTTATCATATGGTTTAATACTGCATCCCCCAATCAGATCCATTGACTTTTTTAATATTAAATTTAATGATCCCAACGTAGGATCACTACTGAGCACATGACAAAGTACCAACGAAAGTGTTCCACTGCCTCATCGTTTCTCTCTATATATAGAGCATTTGTGTCTTGAGGTTTTTGCAACTCCAACTCTTAAAAAAAATATATATATAGTTGTATTTGGTTTGTCTGAAACGGAATGAAAGATATGTCTATTCCACTTCTAGCAGCAGTTTCCAGTTCAACTGAAGAAACTGTTCGTCCCATTGCAGATTTTCATCCTACTTTATGGGGAAACCATTTCCTGAAATCCACTGCCGATGTCGAGGTAATTAAAAAATTGCAATATCAAAATATCTCATTAATTATCAGAGAGGCAAGCCCAATCGATGTACAATTATATGTCATAAGTAATCGTTTGTTAGACATACGTAATGCATTAAATATTAAGTAATTTCTTGCGTTTGCAGACAATTGACGCTGCAACTCAAGAACAGCACGCAGCACTGAAGCAAGAGGTCAGGAGGATGATAACCACTACTGCCAATAAGCTTGCCCAAAAACTACACATGATTGATGCAGCACAACGATTAGGTGTCGCTTATCATTTTGAAAAAGAGATTGAAGATGAATTGGGAAAGGTATCTCATGATCTTGACAGTGATGATCTATACGTTGTTTCTCTTCGTTTTCGACTTTTTAGACAGCAAGGAGTTAAGATTTCATGTGGTATGTAATAGTTTCTCATTTTGTTAATTAAACTATTTATGTTGATTACAAGATTATTGTTGATTATCAAATTAAAGTTAAGCATGTACACTAATCGAGACTAGCTCGCCTCTTTTGAATATGGTCATCAGATGTGTTTGAGAAGTTCAAAGATGACGAAGGTAAATTCAAGGAATCATTGATCAACGATATACGAGGCATGTCGAGTTTGTACGAGGCAGCATACCTAGCAATTCGGGGGGAAGACATTTTAGATGAAGCCATTGTTTTCACTACCACTCACCTTAAGTCAGTAATATCTGTATCTGATCATTCTCATGTAAACTCTGATCTTGCTGAACAAATACGTCATTCTCTGCAAATTCCTCTCCGTAAAGCCGCAGCAAGGTTAGAGGCAAGGTATTTTTTGGATATCTATTCAAGGGATGATTTGCATGATGAAACTTTGCTCAAGTTTGCAAAGTTAGACTTTAATATATTACAAGCAGCACACAAGAAGGAAGCAAGTATCATGACCAGGTAACTTCATATATATTCTTTCAACGTGGAAAAGCCTATTATTGGTGTTGTTTTGAAATGGGAGATTGTCACTTTCCCTAGAAAGAGAAATCATATTTTACCAGTTGCCCCCTTGTATAATCAAAGGCTCAAGGCAAAATATCTTATAATAGTTATTATTATTTATTTATTAACACCAAACCAAGATTTTTAGTTTGCAGTAAAATTTTTATGTATTCTTGATTTGTCAACAGTGGTAGTGGTTGTAGTTTTTGTATATTATGTGCTTGTTGCTAATAATAATAATAATAATAAGTTATAGTGTTTGGAGGATAATGTGTATAATGAAAGAGTAATGATACAATTATAAAATTTTTTTAAGAATGGATGTGATATAAATTTATAAATTAGATGAAAATACAAAACAATAAAAATAAATCACGTAAATTTCTCTCTCTCTCTCTCTCTTTTTTAATGAAACAAATTTTCCAAATATAATATGGAAGATTTACAACTTCTCTTTAAAATTTCTAACTTTTTTCACTTATCCATCGAGTTTTCATATTTCCTTGCTACCTCCTTAAAAGATGAAACCAAATTGTGTTCTTGTTTGTATTTTTTATATACTACAGAAGTAACGATTATTATAGTGACAACTTTATAATGTAGCAAAATATCTATCTAATTAGATTTAAAATTGAATTTCAGGTGGTGGAACGATTTAGGCTTCCCTAAAAAGGTGCCTTATGCAAGAGATAGAGTAGTAGAGACATATATTTGGATGTTGCTGGGAGTGTCCTATGAGCCCAATTTGGCATTTGGTAGAATTTTTGCATCCAAAGTGGTGTGCATAATATCCATAATAGACGACACATTTGATGCTTACGGTACTTTTGAAGAGCTCACACTTTTTACTGAAGCAGTCACAAGGTTATAAAACCATATACATCCCTATACAGCAGTTGTTAAGTTGCATTATCTGTATTCTATAGGTTATAATAACCTAAATAATGGGGACATTATGAGTGACTATTAGGGTTGCTGCAGGTTATACATGATGTAACTAGGGATGGCAAATTCCGGGTCCGGGTTTAGCAGTAACTTTTTAAACTCGGGACAGTTGCAGTAACTTTTTAAATCTAGCCCAGCAGCTGAATTAAATTGGTGAATTTTGTAGGTCTTTTGACTTGCAAAACTTTTTCCTACCAAGTGTACTTGGTGTCCAGCTTACTGGCCTACAAATTGTTATGAGATCAGATTCTCTGTGTTCTGGAGGTAATGATGACTGAAGAATTCATTCAACTTTCTACCGTATAATATGAAGCTCTTTTTATTTTTATTTCCGCTCCTAGGTGCAAAGCCTTAGTTCTTTTAAGCTAAAGGTACTATATTTGAAGCATCCAAAATCCTTATAACCAAGCATGTTGGTACTGTGATTTCGTTTCTACATCAACATTTTGTTGCTTACAGTAGCAGAAGACCTGCTCCTGCAATCTGCTTTCCTACAATAGATCTATTAGCTCTCTACACTTCCCATGCTGTACTATTAAGCCTTTATAAGTGATATTACCAATGGAGTTTCTACAACAAGACAAATAAAAGTACAATCAGCAAAAGGTTACAAAGAAAATACCAGATGTTTTGAAAGCCAATATGTACTTCTCTGCATCGGACTCCAGTAGCAACCGCCCTAATGATTTAAAAATACTTGCCAAATGGTCCAGCAATGAAATTTTTCTTATGTCTATAGTCTCCAAAAGTTGCAAAATGTCAGTCTTCCGGTCACTTTCGCAAAGAGCTAACAGGTAGTTCTCTGCAATTCAAGGGTTGAATCTTGTAAGGCCTTGGTCATGCAAAATGAGTAGAGTTAACTCTGCTATTAAATGACTTTCTATTGCAAGTAAGAATATCAGAAACATAAACATTAATATCAATACCCTCATCTTTTCAGGATAAAATATGAACTTGAACATAAATATATGCACATATTGACAACCATCAGTTTCTTTGAGTTAGATTATCAAAATAACAAAGTACAGTCACATAAATAGAGAAAATCCAGACAAGAACAATGAAAATACTAATAATAATAATAATAACAGCTCATGCCTTGAAAACAGAGATAGTTTCCATCTTCTTCAGCTGCAGTTTGTTCGCAGAGTTCCCGAATCTTTTCTTCATCATTTACTTTGGTCCAAAGCAACATCTCATAGTAACCCAATCTTGGAACCGAGCTAGAATTTCCATTGTTGATAGTATTACAGAAAAAGTGGAACTCTTCTATCATACCCATGTCAATGAAATATGTAAGAAGGGGACCATAAGTTACCTCTTCTAACCGAAACCCCTTCTCCTTCATTGAATTAAAAATTTGAAAAGCCCTGCAAATTTGCTCTACTGCAACGTCTTCATCATCACATGCCCTAGCCTTCTCTATACAAATCCCTATTAACGAATTGTGTTCTTTCACACCATTTTCTCGCCCCATCTTACCGAATACTTCAAAAGTAGCTTCAGTTCCCAATTGATTTGCACAAAGCTTGACTATCCGGCTAAAACGACGAGTTTGGCCGTTACTGAATACCCATTTTTGTTTCCTTTCACGCCAAATTTCTCTTCGTCGTAGAAGTGAATTGTCGTTATTAGACCTAGTAGAAAGCCATGGCATCTGCAGCACATCTAAAAGGTTTTTGTTGTTTGACCCAATTGAATCAGAAGAGGTATCTGAATCATCAGCTGCAGCAGACACAAATAAAAATAAATAAAATTTCAGTCAATAAAACAGAAACTCCCAATTTCATCAAAATGAAATCATTCAACTGTTACATCTTCAAAGAAAACAGTGAATGCTGTCAAGTCAATACTTTCAAAATCTTTCTTTCCAAACGTAAAATTAAAAGTACTTACTAAAAACTAGTAAGCTATGCACATAAGTGCCTAAAAACTAGTCTTGCAATCGATTAGGACACCATCATTAGTAGTAAAAATACCCCATTTCAAACTTCTTAATAACTAAGTAAAAGACCAAATTGTTTTGCACCATTAAACTAAATTTTGCGGAAACATACCAACTAACAGAGATTGGATCTCCTCAGATAGCTGTTTGAGCGAATTATCTGCATCAGACACGTTAAATTATAATCAAACACACCAAAAATTTATTCAATCAACAACTAATTGCACTCTAATTGGCTGCCAAAAAAGCATATAAAGAAACAATTTCCCCTATTAAGCTCTCAAATACCCAGAAATGTATACAACATATTGAGTTTAGAATCGGTATCAAACATCTAGTAAAGGAACGTTTATTGATGAAATGTGGCTTTCGAAGCTAACAATGCAGTCACTAACTATCAAGTGCAAGTAAGCATTTCAGCAAACACTTTAGCTACAGTGTTTGCAGACCCCAAAACTTGCAACAAAACAACAAATACCACAATTGGGATTCGGGACAGGGTCCGGCTCGGGCCCTAACTCCCAGAAGGGGTCGTCGTCGGCGGGGTCCTCGGCCGGAGAGCTAGTGGGTTTGGGAGGTTTAACTGAGGAATTGATGATAGAATTAGCGGCGGCAGAAGGAGACAACGACGCAGCCGCCGCCTCCTTCGCGGTGTCGATAGCAGAGACGAATTGTTTCAAAGGAAAGTCGATACTTGCGGCGCGTGATGTTAACTTGTTAGAGGTTCTTTCGACCGCGGCGGATACTTTGCGACTTGAACGGAACAGCGAGCTTAGGAGTTTGTCCGCGGCTGGCATTGCATTTGAAATTGATTCTGTCTGTCCAATACAACAAATGATTCTGTTTGTTCGATACAACAAATTTGTAACAGTGCAAAGTGTTCGTTTCTGCGACAGTGTCAAAGTGTGTGTTTCTGCTTCGCTTCGTTTTGTTCGAACTTAATTAGTACTCAATTATTTGAGGGAAATTTACAGCCGTCCACCTATTTGTTTAGCCTTTTGCAAAAATACACAAATACTTTTTTTTTTTTCAACGCGCCACCTGAAGTTACCTTTTTATTTCACTTTTCCACTTCCGTCTAGTCTCCGTTGGAACATTGTTGATGTTAAAGGGGCAAAATCGATATTTCATTTGGAAACTTAAAACTACATCGTATCGCAGTATCCAGCTAAAAGAGTAAAACGACGTCGTTTTACTTCTATGGAAAAATTAAAAAAAAAAAAGAAATCCACAATCGTTTAACGCTATTCATATATAGAATTTCCTAAGTCCAGCAAGTAAGAAACATTTCCTAACATTCTCGGCATCCACCTTCGTCTTTGACTGTGTTGCTTGAAAAAGCTCAATCAAGCCAGTTAATCTCCAATTTCCATCTATTTTCATCAAAGAAATAAGCTTGGGTTTTGTTCATACGAAGATTCAGAAGTGTTGACGAAACAGACGAATTGTTACAAGCCTGGAAGTTTCAATTTAGGAGGTTTCAGCCAAATTTCAAGTGAGTTTCGTTGAATTTGTTTACTATTAAGTCTCAATGTTTTGTTAATTATTGTTCCATTGGTGATTTTTGTTAACCATTGTTGTTGGAAACCCTAGAATTTATTTTCACAAAACCAAAAGAACATTTACTATAATGCATGTATTTTATAATCGTGTTACTGAATTTGCTAAATCATTTTCGATGGGTTGCTTGGACCTGAATTTGCTAAATCATTTAGGATGACACAACTGGAGTTAGTAATATCGTTTAGAGATAAGACGCAGAATTTTGGGTTGCTTGGACCTGATTGTACTGTAGCCAAAATAAAGGATGCTGCATTGACGATTACGGGTGCATACGGATTAGGCTCGAGCTCACAGATTCTGTTAAACGTTACAAACCCAGAGAATAAGCTTAAGGTTGTGCTAGATTCAGACTTTGGGTTGGAGTGTTTGTTGGCACTATATAAGCGTTTGGGTGCCCGTGTATTTGAAGTTGACGTTGTACCAGTTCTTTGCCCTCAGTTCCAAGATGCTGCTTTATTTCAGGCGTTGTTGACTAACTTAGGAGTTGTATTATCTGATGAGCTTATTACTCAGGTAAATAACTCAATTGAGGGACATGCTTCTGTTGAGGAAAATCCTGTTGTTGGGGGGCATGCTGCTATGGGGGGGCATGCTTCTGTGGTGGAACATGCTGCTGTTGAGAAAGATTTTGTTGTTAGGGATGATGACTGTGATGAGGATGCACTGCTATCTGATTGCTCGGACAGAAGGCTTAGCAGTGATGATGATCTTGATGTGAACTTCATGCAAGCTGATCTTGATAGAGCTGTTGATGGAGCTAGTGATGGAGCTAGTGATGGAGCTAGTGATGGAACTAGTGATGGAGCTACTGAAAGACTTAAAAGCAGCCACTTGGAAACTGATTCAGATGATAATTTATCTGATGTTGATAAAAAGGTAAAAAAGGTGATTAACTCTTCTGATGATGACATTGAGCTTGGCACTGCCCAATTGACTAATTATATAGAGGAACACGAGTACAAAATAGGTGCTGATGGGAAACATAGGCTAAAAGTAGGGCATGTATTTAGAGATGTAATTCATTTTAGAGAGATATTAAATGAGGTGATGGTTAGGAAAATGTTCGCTATTAAAACAGTATATAGTGAGCCGAGACGATTTGTGGCTACTTGTAAGCAATCTGGCTGTCCATGGTATGTGGTTGGTGCAAAAATGAACAATGGAAGTGGTTTCATATTGCGAGAGTACAAAAAAAAGCATAGCTGCAGACTTACTAATAAAACAGTGAAAGTAACTTCCACGTGGGTTGCTGGTAAAATAAATAATCAAGTTGCTGTTGATCCCAATGTGAAGATTGATATCTTGAAGAATTATTTGCAAGAGACTTTTGGGTTGAAGATTGGAAAGATGACATTGTATAGGGCTAGAACGAAGGCAAGACTTGAGGTATTTGGGGATCATTCCAAGGGATATCAAAAACTGTTTCAGTATGCTGCAGCTATTCAGAAAGCTGATCCAGGAGCAATTTGCAAAGTATTGTGTGATGTTGTCTCTATACCTGACAAAGTTTTATTCCAAAGGTTTTTTGTTTCCTTTCCTGCACAGAAAAATGCTTTTCTCAATGGCTGTAGGCCTTTTATTGGAGTTGATGGATGTCACCTGAAGGGTAAGTATGGTGGAGTGCTATTAGCTGCCGTTGGTATGGATGCTAACAATGGGATTGTTCCGTTGGCATTATGTGTTTGTGAAATTGAGAATACGGAGACATGGGGCTGGTTTATGGAGCACCTGCATAATTACTTAGATGATGGCAGACTAGTGACATTTATCAGTGACAGACAAAAGGGACTTGTTAATGCAATTGCAAACACATGGCCTAGTGCTTATCATAGGGCATGTACTAGGCATGTTTATGCAAATTTTGCTAAGTTGTTTGCTGGTGCACAGTTGAAACAACTATTTTGGAGGGCTGCTAAAAGTAGTAACAAGCATGATTTCAGCGAGGCAATGGCAGAGATTAAGGCCGAAAAAGAAGATGCATATCAGTGGTTGGAAAAAGAGCTTTTGGGGTATAATTGGTCGATGCATACGTATGACACAAACTGTATGGTAGATCGAACTGATAATAACGCATCAGAATGCTTCAACAGCTGGATATTAGCTTATCGAGACAGGCCTTGCTTGACAATGCTTGAAGAAATCAGATGTAGACTTATGAAACGGTTTACAAAGAGAAGAAATGAAGCAGCCACTTGGGAAAGCCCTTTGACGCCTAAGGTGTTGAAACATCTGGACAAAAAAAGCACAATTGCACAAAAAATGATTGTGCAAGCTTCTGGCGATCTTAATTTTCAAGTAATGGATAAAGCTTATTATCCAGCTAGGAGGTTTGTAGTGATGTTAGAGTGCAGAAAATGTGATTGTGGTTATTGGGAAATTGCTGGCCTCCCTTGTGCACATGCTATGGCTGCCATGGGATATGCAAGACATGAAGTTCAGGAATATGTTCCAATGTGCTTTACCAAACAAGCTTACCTTAGCACGTATTCGTTGATGTTTAATCCTATTCCAGACCAGTGTACATGGGAGCCTACTGGAAGACCATTAATTGATCCTCCAATTGTGCAAAGGAAGATTGGAAGGCCCAAGAAATGTAGAAAATGAGCCACATAAAGAAAAAAGAAAATTTTTTATCATTTGCTCATTCTGTGGAGGATCCAATCATAATGTCAGGTCCTGCCCATTAAGGCCATCCGTTGCAAAGGCAGCTCGAGCTAGAAAAAATAATTCCAATGTATGTTTATACTATTATTATTTATTACAAAAATATTTTACTATTTTTTATGTTTATTGTTCAGCATTTACTACATTTATCATGTTTTGCAGGCATCACCAACAACAAATCAGCCATTGAATGCTTCAGAGCAGAGAATGAGGAGGAGAAAACAGGTGCTAATTTCCCATTTTTTATTTATTGTGCATTACTTGTGAAATTCGATGCTCATTCACAACATGTTTCCCAAGCATCAACATCACGTTCAATTGCTTCAGGCCAACCAGCAACCTCATCTCAACCGACAACTGCCTCATCCCAAGCACTAAGATCATCCCAACCAGCAACCTCATCCCAACCAGGAACCTCATCTCAACCAGCAACTGCCTCATCCCAAGCACTAAGATCATCCCAACAAGCAACCTCATCCCAACAAGCAACCTCATCCCAACCAGCAGCCTCATCCCAAGCACTAAGAAAGCGAAAACAGGTGCATATAAAAATGCTTCCATGTTCTGATATTTTTGTTGTTGTGTTTGAGCTTGTTTAACTAACATTTCATGTATTCAGATACAAAGTGGTCCAGGAGAAACTTCTGAAGTTAGAACAAAGAAAAGAAAGGCTAGATCTAGTAGTGGACATGCTGGAACAAGAGGACGACCAACTTCGGCATGAGCAAATTGGAAGTAAACTTGACTTTTAACTTGTTTTGTAGGCTGTTGTTTAAGAATGATGGTTATTTTGGCTTCAGTTTGGATAATTATGATATGTTACTTTGGAAATCACATAGACTATATATGATGTCTTAGTAGTTGCCCTCTTGGATAGTTACCATTTTGGATATTATGTTATGTTGCAACTTATTTAAACAGTTATTTTGCTTTTTTTCTTACAGGGATTTTGCTGTTGTGTTAAAAAGCTTGCATTGGTTCTCATATGCATTTTTCTAAATCAAGATATGGTAGTGTTGTGCATTTTAGGTAGTGTTTAGTAGTTACCTTTTGGAGTTGCATCTGTTAATGCTGTTAATGCTAAAAGTATCACTAATTTATAGCTTATAAAACCAACACGACAGTTAATTACATTAATGTATATAAAAAGAAGCTACATTACATTTTAAAAAGCACAATTGCACAGACACAAAGCAGCAGAATTATGATATATTTAAGCTTCCCCTCAATGAGCTTAAGTCTTTTCTTTATCTTCACTATATCATCATTCAGCTCCATATTTTGATTATCCACCATTTGATCAGTACTAGGGTATATGAGAGCTTCAGTAGTAAACCATTGCCAAAACTTACATTTATTCAACTTACATGACCAAAACATTGCATTAGGATTCTGTTGTGTGGTAGAAACCATAGCACATGCTTGCACACCACACCAACAGTTCTTAGGAATGCATTTAACTTTTCTATGTGGCTGTCCACTAACTGCAGAACTTGAGCTATAACTCGATGCCATTTGTAAAAGAGAAAAGGAAAAGTTGTGAGCTTGAATGTGTGGATTATGTATAAGCAGGTTTTTAACTTCAATTTGGCTGGTAATGGCTGTAATTAGGACAAATAGATGGCATAATTGTCTGCTTTAATGTGCAGTTATGGGTTTGATGGATTATATGAGGCATATTAGGTTGATGTATAGCAGGTTTTTGGTTTCAATTTGGCTGGTTCTAAGCTTTAAAAATGGCAAATGAATGGTATAAATGATGTGTTTGAAGATGATGTCTTTGGGCATTGTGAGTTGTTTGACATGTTTCTTGTTATTTCTTCTGTGTATATATAGCCGAAATTGTAGCCGTTTGAGAGCTAACGGTTACATTTTTTGAATCTTATTTTTTTGTCTTTTATTTCGGTTAAATTGTAATTTTCCCTTGAGGGGCAAAAAAGTCATTTCATTAATATTCTGTTAACTCTATTAACGGAGACTAGACGGAAGTGGAAAAGTGAAATAAAAAGATAACTTCAGGTGGCGCGTTGAAAAAAAAAAAAGTGTTTGTGTATTTTTGCAAAAGGCTAAACAAATAGGTGGACGGCTGTAAATTTCCCATTATTTGATTTAGGTTCATAATCTGCCCTCGCTACCTGTGCCGGTTCCGTTTGTTAAGAGTTATATATTTGATTTTATAATAATTTTCGAAGGGATTCGCGGAAGGCAAGTAACGAGAAATGTACCCCTTCGTTCCAAGTAACGAGAAAGGCTAAACCCGGTTCTGGACCCGGACGTCATTTTCTTTCTCCCGGACCCGGATTAAAACTCGGTTTTTTCACTCTGGGTCCGGTACGGGTTCAACCCGGAAAAATCCGGGTTTCCGGATTCCGGGTTTCAAACCCAGATACTTATATGAATTTTTCTTTTCCACTTCTCTTAAAGCCATGGATACAATGGGAAAAATGGTACAGTCGCATAGCAATTTCACCCAAAAAAGCAAAAGCAGCAGAATGTGAAGCAATGCAATTATAGAATCCAACTACTACAACAAATAAGCAAGCAAAAGAACACAACTTCTTCACGTCCCTAGGTTTCTCTTTGCCATCATCTTTTACGATTACACTTCCCGGCGCAGGCGCCGACGACGAAGGGAGAGGGGCACGAATCTGGTGGTCATCGGATGGCTGAGCCTGAAGCTGATCAGGGGTGCCAGCAACATTATCGGAGATGGGCGATGAGAGATCATCAAAGTTGATGAACACGCCTTGCGATGGCCTCCTTTGATGGCGGCTTGATTTTTCTGACATTTTTTTCCTTTTTTGGACAAAACAAAAGTGAAAAGAGAGAGAGAGAGAGAAGGAAGCTTTGTAAGAAGAAGAAGAAGAAGAAGATAGGCAAATGTATGGGGGAGTGTAACTTTGAGTGAGTGAATGAGATTTGAAGCCGTCACTGCAAACTAGGGTTTCCTCTTTTTTGACTTTTTGCTTTTCTATTTATATTTTAAAAAAATTAAAAATATAATATTAAGAATAAAGACATTCGGGTCTAGGTTCCGGATATGCGGGTTGGCCTATTCTGGATCCAGACCCGGATACATCCGGGTTTATTAAATTGCTTCCGGATTCTGGATTTTTTTGTATCCGGTGCGGGTTGAACCCGGTCCGGATTATCCGGGTTCGTGCGGGTCCGGGTCGGGTCCGGGTTATTTTGCCATCCCTAGATGTAACTTAGCAAGACCCCATGCCTATATAATAAAAGATTATTATCGTTTCATTACCTCAAGAATTATAAAATATTAGATAAGTGCAAGAAGTATTATTTTCCATAATTTTACTACTATAACTTTGTAAAACCTTTTATTTTACTACTTTTTTGTTAGAATCGTTAGCTGACTAATAAAATATTAATTTTACCCTTTAAGATAAAATGCACAAAAGAGGTATCCAATAGTATACATAATATTATGAATAATAGTTTTAAACATGAATTGTTAAATAATAGTTTTAACTATAATTTTTTGAATAACCCTTGATTTATTGCGACCAAAAAAGTAGTGAATTGACAAAAATACCCCTAGAATTTTTTGCCCAAAAAAATCACAATGTATTCTAGAAGAAAAAAAATTAAATATGGAAGTGTTGATTCTGTAAATAAGCTTTAAGTTTTTTTTTAAAGAATAAATTGTGTGTTTTTTTATGAAAAATATCCAGGAGTATTTTGTTAATGCACCATTTTTATAGTTACGATAAATTTAGGGTTATTCATAAAGTCATGGTTAAAACCATTATTTTAAAATTAAAGGGCATGCCAATAATTTTTGTCTATTATTTGATACCTCTATTTGTTTATTTTATCATAAAAGAATATTGATATTTTACTAATTAACTAATGGTTTTAACGAAAAAGTAGTAAAATGATAAGAGATAATACTTCTTATAGTCATTTGATATTTTACAACTCTTGAATTGGTGAAACAATAATAATCCTATAATGCAATTCTTTGATTGGATATTTAATTCATAATATACTTTTATTAGAAACAAATTAATTGTATCGCTTATATATTTTCTTAAGAATGTGCAAATATATCGATTATATTTGATTTTTTCAGATGGGACATTGGCCTCATAGATACACTGCCAGAATACATGAAATTTATTTTCAAGGCACTCTTAGATATTTATAGAGAAGCTGAGGAAGAATTGGCAAAGGAAGGAAGATCGTACGGCATACCATATGCAAAACAGATGGTAAGCAATTACTTTATTAATAATCAATTTCATGTTATATGATTTTGCAAGGTGATTATTATTGACTTGGGTTATGTTGCTCAGATGCAAGAATTAATTATATTATACTTTACTCAAGCCAAGTGGTTATATAAAGGTTATGTTCCAAGCTTCGATGAATACAAATCAGTTGCATTAAGAAGTATCGGTTTACGTACGCTAGGGGTCGCTTCCTTCGTTGATTTGGGTGATTTTATTGCAACGAAGGACAATTTTGAAGGCATTCTTAAAAACGCTAAGAGTGTTAAAGCGACAGAAACCATTATCAGGCTCATGGATGACATAGCAGTTTATAAGGTAAATAATATTCTTCATTCTACATTATAATTCATTTCAATAAGACTATATTCACCACTAATCTCGAAGAGAAATTTTGTAACATATCTTAAGGCGTGCACCATAGTATACAATTTCTTTATCTATTTTAAAGGTAGAGATGTGGGTGAAGCCCACATCAATTTTTCCAACACCTTGCTTCTCAAGATTCAAACCTAGAAATTGTCAATAAAATAAAGGTTGTTGAAAACCATTCGGCCTTTGCGGCTGCATTTCTTTTCAACTCTCTTTAACAGATAACAACACATAACATAACATAACATATATGGCCAAGGAAAAAAAAAAAATTAGCTAACTGATGATTTTTTTTTTTTTTTGGTTCTCTTATATCCAATTCATATGCATCCGTGATGTAGTTTGGGCAGAAGAGAGGACATAATCCCACAGCAGTTGAGTGCTACAAGAATCAACATGGCGTCTCCGAGGAAGAGGCAGTTAAAGAGTTGTTGTTAGAAGTTGCTGACAGTTGGAAAGATATAAATGAGGAGCTTCTCAACCCAACGACTGTCCCGTTACCTATGCTTCAGCGGATTCTTTATTTCGCACGTTCAGGCCATTTTATCTACGACGATGGTCATGATCGCTACACCCTGTTAGAGTGCAATTTAAGCACTAGTTTTACATTGTTTACTTCCCTTAATATCGATGTTTTGCACTTAATAATAGTGATTTACTTGTGTTTTACTTTTGTAGGTGCAATTCTATTGATTGGTGATAAAATTAAGCTACAAGATGATATTTAATGATGATTGTTCTCTTGGAGAAATTATGAGCGTCAGAAGAACTTTGTTGATAAGGAGTGGGCGCGTGCTGTCAACTACGGACCTGCAGTTTTTAGTTTAACGTGTTTTGTATTTTTGGTTATTTTTGTAATTACGAATTTAATATTTCAGATATTAATATTTTATTTTAAATAGAACTCTAAAAGAGAAGAGAGAGAGGGTATTTAAGGGAGGAATCTATTGTGAAAAAGGGGGATTTTTTGGATTGGAGAAAAAGAAACCCTAGATCTAATTTTTCTCTTCTCTCTATGAGGAACTAAACCAATTTTTCTGGTTGAAGGTTAATGAAGCTTTGATTCATCACTACTGTGAGATCTTTCTTGTGCTTTAATTGTTTTATTACTTTTTGGGTATTTGTTTATTCTTTGAATTATTTTCATGATTATGTTTGTTAATTAGGTAATTGGTCACTATTTAATTATCAACTTAATCTATTGTCAATTAAAGGATTCATCGTATGAAGAATTTAATATTTGTGACAAATAACATAGTAGAGAGTTGTGTTGTGAGAATAAACAATCTAATTTAAATGAATCATCATATGTGTTGATTAGGATTTAGGTCTCTCTGGTTTTTCAGGCTGTCAATTGATTAAATTCTATGATCGTATCTAGGGTTGTCTATTGATTAGGGAAATAACCAACGGTCGTACCTTGGTTATCGACTAGTTAAGGAGAGATTGACTATTAGAGGGTCTCAGTAGCTATAACCGGTCTATTCATGAGTAATAATAATCTATATTTGAATCAATGATCAGTAGTCGAATCAAGCTGAGTTAATTCCTTCAACCAGAGCTTTCTCCAATTTGAATTACAACTTTAATTTGCATTCTTGTTATTTTTAATTTGATTTTTATTATTGTCAACAATTCCCCCATTTTACGTTTTACGTTTCAAAAGGATTTAAATAATTACCGATCTCTGTGGACACGACCCTGCTCAATCACTATACACAATTTATTTAGAGTAGGAATTTATTTTTGTTGGCTTCGACACCCATCAAATTTTGGCGCCGTTGCCGGGGATTGATGTCATTTATTTAATCATTTTTACGTTTTACTTGGTGTATGGTTCGTTCTTCTCGTACAGGTACACTTTCGTTTGATCCTGAAATTGAGAAGACAGCTCGCCAGCTGAGACAGCAGACGAAGCGAGCTAAGCAACGATCCTCGTCGCCTTTGCTTTTTGAAATAGATACGGTGCCTAATTTAGTTGAATCATCTAGCGATTCAGAAGAACAAGTGATGGATAGACCTGCACCTGTAAAAAGAACTCTTAGAGAGTTAGCTGAACCAGACTTGAATCAGCAACCACTCTGCATTCAATATGTAGATTTGGAGGTAAATTTTGAATTAAAGTCTGGTCTTATTCATTTATTACCCAAGTTTCATGGTTTTGCAGGTGAAGATTCTCATAAACATCTCAAGGAATTTCATGTTGTGTGCTCAAGTATGAGACCACAAGGTGTGACTGAAGAGCAGATTAAACTGCGTGCTTTTCCTTTCTCTTTAGATGGACTAGCTAAAGATTGGTTATACTACTTGCCTCCTGGATCGATTACAACGTGGAATGATTTGAAGAAGCAGTTCCTCGAGAAGTACTTTCCTGCTTCAAGAGCTGCTAACATCAGAAAAGACATTTGTGGGATCAGACAACTTCTTGGGGAGACTTTGTATGAGTATTGGAGCGATTCAAACAATTGTGTGCCAGTTGTCCTCAGCATCAGATTTCTGATCAACTTCTTATTCAATATTTTTACGAAGGATTATCATTGATGGATAGGAGTATGATAGATGCTGCTAGTGGAGGTGTGTTGGTGAACAAGACCCCTAGTCAAGCAAGGGAGTTGATATCAAATATGGCTGCCAATGCACAAAAATTTGGCAGCAGGCAAGATCTCACTTCAAGGAAGGTGAATGAGGTAAATATTTCTTCTGTTGAACAACGTTTAGATAAACTTACTTCTCTTGTGGAAAAGTTTGTTGTAGGTAATGTGCAGCAGGTGAAGACTTGTGGTATATGTTATAATATAGGTCATTCAACTGATATGTGTCCTACACTTCAAGAAGAACCGATTGAACAAGCCAATGCAGTTGGAGGATTTCCAGGCATGCCTCAGAGGAGGTATGATCCTTATGCACAAACATACAATCCGGGATGGAAGGATCATCCCAACTTCAGCTATGGAGTTAGGCCGTCAGGATTCCCACAACAGTATCCACCAAGACAACCAGCACCTCCACAGTCAAACTCCAAGTCAGGTATATCTCTTGAAAAAATTGTTAAATCACTTGCGACTAACACTCAACAATTTCAGCAGGCAACTACAACAAGCATTCAGAACTTGGAGAACCAAATGAGTCAATTGGCGACTACAGTGAGCCATCTGGAGTCTCAAGTATTAGGGAGATTGCCTTCACAATCTGAGGTAAATCCAAAGCAAAACGTTAGTGCTGTCATCCTTAGAAGTGGGACGGAGTTGCAAGAGCCTAATAAGAAAGTGACAAAGCATGTAGAAGGTGAGCTTGAGAAGAATGAATTGATGCCTCAATCTCAAGATGCACAACCCACCAAAGCGAAACCCCTACCTATTGTGATACCTCCTCCTTTTCCAAGCCGATTTGCAAAATCCAAGAAGGAGGAACAAGAGAAAGACATCCTTGAGACATTTCGCAAGGTTGAGGTAAATATTCCTTTATTAGATACTATAAAACAAATACCTCGATATGCTAAAGTCCTTAAGGAACTGTGCACCTCCAAGAAAAAATTAAGAGGAGATGAAAAAGTTCATATGGGGGAGAATGTTTCAGCAGTTCTCCAAAAGAAACTACCTCTTAAGTGCAAGGATCCAGGTATGTTTACTCTCCCTTGTAAAATTGGTAGTGTTAGAGTTGAAAAGGCTTTGTTAGATCTAGGAGCTTCAATTAATGTCATGCCTCGTTCTATTTATTCATCTTTGAATATTGGTCCATTAAAAGAAACTGGCGTGATAATTCAACTAGCCGATAGGTCTAATGCATATCCTGATGGGGTATTAGAAGATGTCTTAGTACAAGTTAATGAGTTAGTTTTTCCTACTGATTTTTATGTACTTGATATGGAAGATGATAACTCCTCTAATTCTATTCCAATTTTGCTAGGAAGACCTTTTCTTAAGACTGCTAGGACTAAAATGGATGTACATAAAGGGACTCTCACTATGAAGTTTGATGGAGAGGTTATAGAATTCAATATGAATGATGCCATGAAATATCCTAGTGATGAACATTCAGTATTCTCTGTGGGTGTTATTAACCCTATAGTGCAGGAAGTTTTTTACAAGAAAAAGACGAAGACATTTCATGATAGAATGATTTTGAGAAAGGAGTTCTCGGTTGGTCAAAAAGTTCTTCTTTTTCATTCTAAACTTAAACTTTTTCCGGGTAAATTATGTTCTTGCTGGGTTGGACCTTTTATTGTTACTAATGTTTTTCCTCATGGTGCATTTGTGATTTGGAGTCCGACCTCTGACAGAGTTCTTAAGGTTAATGGTCATCGCTTAAAACCTTTTTATGAAGGTTTTTCGGTGAATATTGTGGAGGATATGGCTCTCGAGAGTCCCAATTATGGAGATTGATGCATAAATGTGTCTAGCCAAAGACATAAAACAAAGGCGCTTTTTGGGAGGCAACCCAAATGATTTGTTTATTTTGGTTTTTGTTTTATCTTCTTTTAGTTTTGATTCAGATTTTTTAAAAATAATGTGTTTGTTTATTTTGGCCAGAAGAAAATTTTTGATAAGGCGTGCCCACGTTTTAACTAATAAGTACTTCTGTGATTTTTAAAGTAAAATGGTTTTAAGACGTGCCCACGTACTTATTAGAAAAGTACTTCTGAAATTTTTAGTGTCACAAAATGATTCATCACTAAAAAAAAAAAAAAAAAATTTAATTTTAATTTATTTTATTTCATTTTATTTTATTTATTTATTTTATTTATTTATTTATTTATTTTATTTATTTTATTTTATTTATTTCTTTTGTTCTTTCTTTTATATATATTTTTTTTATTTATTTAAAAAAATCATTGTTAAAAAAAAAATTTACTGTTCACAAAATCCCTAATTTTCCAGAAATTGTTTTCTTCTCTAGCCGTTTGCAGCACGCCAGCAGCAAACCAGCCAGCCAGAGAATGCAGCATCAGTCGCGCGCAACGCAAGCACCAGCAACGAGCACGCCCCGCAACGCAACTCAGAACCAGCTCTCGCACGCAATAGTCTCGCAGCAACACAGCCACGCAGCAGCTCTCGCGTGCAACGCAGCCACGCAGACAGCATCCTGCACGCAACCAGCCCCAAGCCACGCAGCAAGCTCCAGCCGAGCACGCAACGCAACAACCGTCACCAGTGTGCGCACCAGCAATCCCCCAGCGAGCAGCATCAACCGCAGCACGCAGATCCAGCGTCACCAGTTCGCAACATCAGTCCCATCCGCGCGCAACTGAACCAGCAGCCGTGTACCCGCAAGCTCCAGTCGAGCAGCAATAGTCCGCAACCAGCCTACGACCTACATTCCAGCCGCGTGAATCGAAATCCGTGACAAGATGGAGCAGAATTTGGCCGCATACTTCAAGAGTGTAGGATTTATCCCACCATTCCCGCCAAGCCCATAGACGTTATGAGGATCAAAGCTCACAATTCAGGGAAGTTTTTGCCTTTAATCTTTTATCCTTACGCTGACTT
>NW_006263303.1:20757387-20759283 GCF_000493195.1 Citrus x clementina | reverse complement strand
TTGGGGACAATGTAAGTTCTTGGTGTGGGGGAGGGATTTTTGCATTATTGATGTCTGGAATTATTGTTTTCACTCTACTTATCTTTTTTTCACTCTACTCATCCTTAAATGATTTTGGAGTTAGTATGCTTTATATATTATTAATTTTCTTTTCCTTTATCTCTCACTACTCTTTTCCCATCTATCTCACATTATTTACATCTATTTTTTTTCTATCATACTTTTTCATTACTCACATTTTATCTTTCATTTTTTTTTACTACATACATCTTTCTCGCTTATTATCCTTTTTACCTTTCCTTTTATATCTCACTCATACATTCTTCTCATTCTACACTACTATTGATGGTTGATTCATTTGAAGAGTGTACAGGATTTGATGGCAAATTTACCAACTTTGTGAGGATTTGAGCCTATGAGCAACCACTTTGCTCTAATTATTTTTGTTATGTGAATATCAATCCTAGTTTGTTTATTCTAGAACTTGCTTTATTATGCATGTTGAAGCCACATTATGGGATTTTATGCATTAAAATGATAAGGGCAAACCATTTACCATTTTTCTATTCTCGCATTTTCCTTTTTCTCTACCCGAAGACCTTTATTTGCTACCTTTGTTTGAGCCTTAACAATTACCCATCTAATTCTCTCCGTCTACTTAACCATTTTTTTTTTTTTGAGCCTCAATTTAAGGAGATTTTTGGACTCATTGTGTGGATATATTTTGTTGCTTTTTCTACCTTGTAATAAAGTTTCTCAATTAGATCAACAAGCATTATGCTTGAATTAAATTGTGCAAGGTTCGTTTCTTTTGTTTGATTCAAAAAAAAAAAAAAGAAAAAAAAGGAAAAAGAAAAAGAAAAATCGAAAAAAAAAGAAAAAAAAATGTTTACATTCTTGGTGACTTGAGTAGAAATAAGCATTTTGATATCATAAGTTCATTCAATGAGTTCATTCTTCTCATTTTGATCTCTTTTTCTTTCATAAACCTCTCTTTTTCATTTAACCTATTTAACCCCATTACAACCCTTTTAAGACCCTTGGATTTTTGCATTTTATTCATGTTTTGTGGATTGAGATGTGATATATAAGCAAGCTTATGGTAATAGCATTCTTTGATTTGATTTGAGTGCATAAATGACACCCTAAACACTTTGAGTGCATGGAGTGAAGTCAATGAGAGGGTTATTAAATCTTGTTACACTTGAATTTTGAATGGATCTTCTTAGTGATTGAATGTTTTTATTCTAGCTTATGAGATTCTGTCTTTAAAATCCTTGTCTCTCGAATGTTGAACGACTTAATTTCTTGAGGTATGCTTGCTTAAAATTGTTTTTGGATGAGTTGAGATGAGAATTTAGTGGAGATTTGGGATTAGTCTTGAGTTATATGCTTGAGGACAAGCATCATCTTGGTGTGAGGGAATTTGTTAGAGTGCAATTTAAGCACTAGTTTTACATTGTTTACTTCCCTTAATATCGATGTTTTGCACTTAATAATAGTGATTTACTTGTGTTTTACTTTTGTAGGTGCAATTCTATTGATTGGTGATAAAATTAAGCTACAAGATGATATTTAATGATGATTGTTCTCTTGGAGAAATTATGAGCGTCAGAAGAACTTTGTTGATAAGGAGTGGGCGCGTGCTGTCAACTACGGACCTGCAGTTTTTAGTTTAACGTGTTTTGTATTTTTGGTTATTTTTGTAATTACGAATTTAATATTTCAGATATTAATATTTTATTTTAAATAGAACTCTAAAAGAGAAGAGAGAGAGGGTATTTAAGGGAGGAATCTATTGTGAAACAGGGGGATTTTTTGGATTGGAGAAAAGAAACGCTAGATCTAATTTTTCTCTTCTCTCTATGAGGAACAAATCCCATTTTTTTAGTTGAA
>NW_006263303.1:20719412-20757287 GCF_000493195.1 Citrus x clementina | reverse complement strand
TCCTTTTAAACGTAAAACGTAAAATGGGGGAATTGTTGACAATAATAAAAATCAAATTAAAAATAACAAGAATGCAAATTAAAGTTGTAATTCAAATTAGAGAAAACTCTGGTTGAAGGAATTAACTCAGCTTGATTCGACTACTGATCATTGATTCAAATATAAATTATTATTACTTATGAATAGACCGGTTATAGCTACTGAGACCCTCTAATAGCCAATCTCTCCTTAATTAGTCGATAACCAAGGTACGACCGTTGGATATTTCCTTAATCAATAGACAACCCTAGATACGATCATAAGATTTAATCAATTGACAGCCTGAAAAACCAGAGAGACCCAAATCCTAATCAACACATATGATGATTCATTTAAATTAGATTGTTTATTCTCATAACATAACTCACTGCTATGTTATTTGTCACAAACATTAAAATCTTCATACGATGAATCCTTTAATTGACAATAGATTAAGCTGATAATTAAATAGTGGCCAATTACCTAATTAACAAATATAATCATGAAACTAATTCAGAGAATAAAAAAATACCCAAAAAGTAATAAAACAATTAAAATATAAGAAAGATTTCACAATAGTGATGAATCAAAGCTTCATTATCCTTCAACCAGAAAAATAAGTTTAGTTCTTCATAGAGAGAAGAGAAAAATTAGATCTAGGGTTTCTTTCTTTTCCTCCAATCCAAATCCCTTTTTTTTCCACAATAGATTCCTCCCTTAAATACTCTCTCTCTCTTCTCTTTTAGAATTCTATTTAAAATAAAATCATAATATCTGAAATATTAAATTCGTAATTACAAAAATAGCCAAAAATATAAAACACGTTAAACTAAAAACTGCAGGTCCGCAGTTGACAGCACGCGCCCACGCCTTATCAACAAAGTTCTTCTGCCGCTCATAATTTCTCCAAGGGAACAATCATCCCTAAACATCATCTTGTAGCTCAATTTTATCACCAATCAATAGAATTGCACTTATAAAAGTAAATCACAAGTAAATCACTATTATTAAGTGCAAAACATCGATATTAAGGGAAGTAAACAATGCAAACTAGTGCATAAATTGCACTCTAACAGAACCCCTTGCGATCTGAAGATTAACGTCATGCTATTGATTTTCCATCGGGTATATTTGAGCAGTTGTAATAAATGAACGTCGTGCTGGCTATTTAGCTAGCTACTCATGCCTAGCTAGAAAATGGATCGCCAAATAATGTGGTTCCAAATTGTGGTCCTTTTAGTTAAAAAATTAATAATAAAATATTTTTCTTCTAATTTCTTTATTATTTTATAAACATTTTCTTATAATAAATATAGAATATAAAATAAAAAAGCACAAGAAAATATCTTCTTATTAATTTTTTATTCACATCAAAACATATATATGTGTGTGTATATATTATTTTTAATATTTAAATTTGTTATTTAAATTTCTATTTATTTCATTTATTTAATTTTTAATAAATATAAATAAAAGTGTATTTCAAAATAAAGGTAATACTGTAAAATTATAGTGCCGGCGGGTTATTGACTATTATGAAGATAATAACGGGTGAGTGATATATATTAATTTCAATATGGAAAAATTGGCAATCTCCCAATTGAAATTTAGTCATATAACCATAGAATTAGCAATCTCAATTTAAAAGATTAAATTAAAAAATTATCAATTTATGACATTTCTTATATTTTTATTTATTAATTAAAATTAATTACTTAATTATTTATTTTAGTTATTCTTTATTTTTTTATTTTATCGTTAAATTAACAATAATTTCATAAAAATGTATCAAGAAGCGTATAATAGTAAATGAAAAAATATTAGGTTTTTTATTACCCTTTATCTATAGGGAGGAAACAAGTAATTACAAATCTAGTTGGAATGTAAATAATTAAAAATGGATCTTTCAAGGATGAAACTTTTCCCCCAATCTAAATAATATTCATTGTCTGTTTATACATTAATTTATTGGTGCGAGTTTGCCACCTACAAAGTATTTTATTTTCACATTTAGAGGAGGCCGTTTTTTGACCTTATTATTATATATTAATTTGTTGGTGCATGATTAAAAGAAATTTACAGATAATAATTCTTGCTTTTAGAATGATTTAAATGCCATGCGTCACAATAACTTTAGATGCTTCAAAAAAATTAGATCAAGATGAACCATGCCCTCTGACCTTGTAATATGTAAGCAAATAATCCAATAAAAAAAATTGCGAATATCAGCTAATTAAAAGTTTAATAGAAATGTCTGACAACTAAAAAAAAAAGAATTAAATTTCTTTTTTCCATTAATCGGATTAGAGCCACCTCAAGAATTGAGGGTCGCGCAACCCTATTTAACCTAATATACATTCTCAGTCAATCTAGAAGAACTATGGCTTTGACTCATGTATTATTGATTTAAATTGTCATAGCACCACCAATTCTCGGAGTTCCCCGAAGATTTTGGTTGCTCCAAGTTCGATGGGTTTGTTAAAGTTTCTATGCATTGCACGGTAGACAAAAACCAATCAGAGAGATAATGATATAAGAATATCGATGGCAACTTCCTCGATTAGACTATTGTCTTATTAATGACAAACATGTTTGACAGATCTTGTTCTTGTTGCTTGTCAGATTTCTCATTTATCTGCTTTTGTTTTGTCAGCATGTTAGCTATGAAAACACTACCTGTGGATCTCTTGAACTTCCTGGCCATGGAAACCCTGGATGCAATTTTTATTGAAGTTGGTGAGTTCGTTACCATCTTCTTCTGCTCGAAAATTGCCGTCATTAGAAAACTCCATGGTAACATGAAAGCTCTTCAGAAAGAACTATGTTGAAAGCAGCAGCAGTGGACAGTCAACAGTTGAGCTCAGAGACACGTTGGCATGCCACCTAAGCTACACCTATCTGCAGCCAGCTAATGAGAGAAATGAGATGGATTTAATGAGGTGGCTGATGAATATCAGCACATGAGCATGGAAGGATGGAGATTCTAGAAGCTCTACATCATTGGTTAATGATAGCTATATTGACGGATCAATTTTTTTGCTTATTTCCAAGTGTTGTCCTTTAGCTAGCTGTCGTTTTTCATAGCTTGTGTATAAATAAGCCAATGCTTGTAAACTTTTATTCATTCGAGTTATTAATATTAATGGAAGTGCCTCTGGTTTATGCTCTGCTTGCATCAATAAGCAATTCTTAATGAATTTAAGTAACTAGAAGAACTCACAGAAAGGAAAAATGAAATTGAAGAAGATATCAGATTAGCTGAAAGTGAAGGAAAGTGTCGCATGTTGAAAAGTCAAAATCGTGTGGATATTTTGCAAAATATCCACACACGGTTTGAACGCGTTTTGAACGCATTTTGAACGTGTTTTGAACGCGGCTTTTTCTTGATATTTGTTTCATGAATAGTGCCAACATTTTTCCTATAAATAGCTAAGGATTTCATTCATTTTAAATCATCCCAAAATTGTTAAGCTTATAAGTTTCTAAGCTTTTGAGAGAAGTGTGTCTGGGGAATTTATCTTTCCTGCAGAGTGTCAGAGTACTGGGTATATTTGGGTTTCTAGGAAGTGAGATTCGTTACTCAAATATTGTATTCTATTAATTGTTAAATAAACAATTATTCTTTCTTGCCTCCGTGGATGTAGGTTTAATTACCGAACCACGTAAATTCTTGTGTCCTTTATTTTTCAGTAATTATTTGGTGAGCTTGATTCCGCATTCCGTGCACAACAAGTGGTATCAGAGCTCACGGTTCGTACTTGGGGGTATACGGTATTGTTCACGTATACGGTACTATTCTCGTATACGGTACTGTTCACAGAGGTACTATTCACGAATACGGTGGAGACGACCATTTGTACTTAAGAGACAGTCTATTGTAAGTAGTGTGTATTTTTGCATGTCTAGGAAAGTTCTGTAAAAAAAAGACGATAAGAGTCTAAGGATTCTGGTTTTTAATTGGGACCGGGTTCCCGTCCAATTTCCTGGGAACTTTCCTGGTGCATTTATTCACGCGAAATTAACATCATAGAGGCTGTTTTTCAAGTAGAAATAGTTTGTTGAGAAAATGGTAGAATGTGAAACTTCCAGAATTGGGGAGAGATCTACCGAGACTATTTCAGGAGACACTTCATATGGGAGGTGAGATTTGTCAAATCGCTATTCAGCACCTGTTATAGGAGGCCAGAAGATTGATGTTGAAAAGTTTGATGGGAAAATCAACTTCGGCATGTGGAGACGCGAAGTTATGGATGCCCTTATTCAAATCGATCTCGATATTGTTCTGAAAAATAAAAGACACTTATATGATGAAGAAATTTGGGATAGTATGAATGAAAAAGCTTGTGGTCAGATCAGATCTTGTTTAACTAAGGAGGTGAAATACTTGGTGAAAGATGAGGAATGTGCAATGACTTTGTGGCGTACATTGGAGGAGAAGTACCTGGTGAAAAGTCTTGAAAATCGCCTTCATGCAATGAGCCAAGTATATGGCTTTCGAATGAAGCCTGGGGTGTCAATGCACGATCATGTCTCAAGATTTGAAAAGTTACTTGCTGATTTGAAGAATCTTGATGAAGATATTAAGGATGAAGTCAAGACTATGATTCTGTTACACTCACTACCAGAGGAATATAGCCATTTTGTGACTACTTTGATATATGGGAAGAGTGTGATCGTCTTCAAAGATGTTTGCACAGCATTGACTAGTTTGGAGATTCGGAATAATGATAAAAATTCTGAACGAGCATCGTCTGAAGCTTTGGTGAGCAAAGATTGGGCGATGGAGAAAAAGAAGAAGCGTGGTGGAAAGAATTCTCGATCCAAATCGAGAAGCAGAAATCTAGCTCGTGATGAGTGTGCCTTTTGTCATGAAAAGGGCCATTGGAGGAAAAATTGTCCAAAGGCTCAAAAGAGAGATAGGAAGAAACCACCAGCAGCAAACATGGCATGGAAAGATGAGGATTCTGATTATTCACTAAGTATCACTCCTGCAGCATATGTAGCTAGTTTGAGTGAGTGGATACTTGATACTGGAGCAACCTATCATTTGTGTCCTAATAAGGAATGGTTTACGGATTTTCGTAATCTGGAATCCGGTGCAGTTGTGATGGGGAATGATAAACCTTGTCGCACAATAGGGATAGGAACAATTCGGCTCAAAATGTTTGATGGAATGGTCAGAGAACTCAAAGAGGTTAGATTTGTTCCAGAGATAAAGAAAAATCTAATTTCTGTGGGTGCTTTGGAAGCTAAAGGTTACAAAGTTACCATTGAAGATGGCACAATGAAATTTACACATGGGGTTATGGTGATTCTGCAAGGGGTGCGGCGTCACAATCTGTACTATTTGAAGGGAGGTACAACTGATGAAGCAAATGTTGTTGAGGCGCACAGTGACACCACCAAGCTATGGTATATACGACTGGGACATGCAGGAGAAAAGTCTTTGCAAACTCTGATGAGGCATGGACTTTTAAAATGTACCAAAACCTGTAAATTAAATTTCTGTGAACATTGTGTAGTAGGCAAGAAAACAAGGGTCAAGTTTGGTACTGCTAATCACGATACTCGTGAGATCCTTGAATATGTTCATAGTAATGTATGGGGACCAACCAAGACTGCATCAATTGGTGGAAGCCATTATTTTGTTACATTTGTTGATGATTTCTCTAGACGTGTGTGGGTGTACAGCATGCGAGCAAAGGATGAGGTTCTAGAGATTTTCGTGAATTGGAAAAAATTGGTGGAGACTCAAACTAGCAGAAAGATCAAAGTATTACGATCTGATAATGGGGGTGAATATACTTCTGATCCATTCTTGCAAGTATGCCAGAACGAGGGTATTAAAAGACATTTCACGGTGAGACATACTCCGCAACAGAACGGTGTGGCTGAGCGTATGAATCGTACTTTACTGGAGAAGGTACGGTGTATGTTATCTAATGCTGGTTTAGATAAAATTTTGGGCTGAAGTTGTGAGCTACGCAAGTCACTTGGTAAACCGGTTGCCTTCTGCTGCAATTAGAGGTAAAACTCCTATGGAAGTGTGGTCTGGAAAGCATGCACAAGACTATGATTCCCTTCGTATATTCAGGTGTCCAGCTTATTATCATGTTAAAGATGGTAAATTGGATCCTCGTGATAGAAAAGCTATCTTTATGGGATTCAAAGGTGGAGTAAAGGGCTTCAAGCTTTGGGATTTCTAAGACAAAAAGTTTGTGTGTAGTAGAGATGTCACATTTGATGAAGCTTCAATGATAAAAGCTTCAAGTTCTCAGCAGGTAGAGAACAAGACCACAGAGGTATTGCAGCGAGTGGAGTTTGATGCAACTCCATATGTACCAGTTAGTTCTACATCAATAAATGGTTCAACTATGGAAGTGACACCTAGAGTTGAAGAAGAGGTTGTTTCTTCTGATGTCCCACAAAATGAAGAAACAATTGATGATTTAGATAATGATGATTTTATAGTAACAAGGAGGCCAAGAAGAGAGATAAAGAAACTCGGATGGCTTACTAAAGATATGGTGGTCGCCTATGCACTTCCAGTTATTGATGATGACATCCCCAACACTTTCGGTGAAGCATTACGCAACGGTGAAAGTGATCAGTGGAAGTTAGCCATGGAGGAAGAGATGAAATCTCTCCATCAAAATAAGACTTGGGAACTTGTAAAGTTACCAAAGGGGAAAAGGGCTATTGGTAATAAATGGGTCTACACCAAAAAGTAAGGATTTCCAAATCAAACAACTCCTCGATACAAGGCAAGGCTTGTGGCAAAAGATTTTGCTCAAAAGGAAGGTATTGACTACAATGAAGTTTTCTCTCCAGTTGTAAAACATACTTCCATCCGTATCCTACTTGCCTTAGTTGCAGAATATGAGTTAGAGTTGGCTCAGTTGGATGTTAAGACGGCATTCTTACATGGAGATTTGGAGGAGAAAATCTATATGATTCAGCCTTGTGGTTTCAAAGTTGCTGGAAAGAAAAATCGTGTGTACAGGTTGAGTAAATCTTTATACATATTGAAACTAATTCTTCGAATGCGTTGAGTTAAGGGAATCTTAGAACTACGGCAGGCTTGATCCCAACCTTTGGGTACGTAGGTAGTCGGATAGATGCAGCCAATGTGGATCATTTTGAGGATCATGTGAGGGATGAAGTTTGGCGGATCATTGTCAATCGGCTCAGATTTGGATAAATTTTCGCCGAGGTGGAGATTTGTTGAAAAGTTAAAACCGTGTGGATATTTTGCAAAATATCCACACACAGTTTGAACGCATTTTGAACGCATTTTGGACGCATTTTGAACGCGGCTTTTTCTTGATATTTGTTTCATGAATGGTGCCAACATTTTTCCTATAAATAGTTAAGGATTTCATTCATTTGAAATCATCCTAAAATTGTTAAGCTTATAAGCTTCTAAGCTTTTGAGAGAAGTGAGAGAAGTGTGTCTGGGGAATTTATCTTTCCTGCAGAGTGTCAGAGTACTGGGTATATTTGGGTTTCTGGGAAGTGAGATTCGTTACTCAAATATTGTATTCTATTAATTGTTAAATAAACAATTATTTTTTCTTGCCTCCGTGGATGTAGGTTTAATTACCGAACCATGTAAATTCTTGTGTCCTTTATTTTTCAGTAATTATTTGGTGCGCTTGATTTCGCATTCCGCGCACAACATCACAATACACGAGTCAAGGTGTGGCTCAGAAAGGTAGAAGAGACAGCACGAGAAGTGCAACCTACAGTCGAGGAAGGTGGCAGACTTGCTATGCAAGGCTGAAGAATCGACCTCCACCTAATCTGAATATGTTACCTGTTGTTGATCTTCGCTTAAAATCTGTATTTTGTTTTAACTTATTTCTGACTATAATATAGTCACGTTTTCTAATTAAAATTTTTTTTCAAACACACACATATAAATATGTAATCATTATTTTTAGATGCGCAAGTACACACAAAATTTTAAAATAAGTACAAATTTTCACAAATATCTCTTAGATCACGTGAAAAATATGCCCAAGACAATTTTTCTTAATTTTCAAAGGCAACTGATTAGAATGAAGAGGCTGCTCGACTTGGTACTTCGGTAGAAGTGTCGTAAAGTTTATGCCACCTGTTATTTATGAACTTTTATCTTTCTAAAATAATCCTCCCCATTGATTCAGTTCAGATTAATTAACTAAGTTCTACTTGATTTCTTTGTAAGGAAGTCGTCTATTCTAATTCCATTCGAAGAAACTATTCGTGACATTGCAGTTTTCAATCCTACTGGTGGAAAACCATTTGCTAAAATATGCTTCTGATTTCGTAGTTCCTGAACTTGAAGGCACCTCGTTACTCTTTTGACAATAAACTTACAAACAAAATATATGTTATTTATGTTGGTGGAGAAGAGGAAATCAAGGAGTGATTGATTTGCCAAATATTATGGAAGATTGACAGTGATTGCCCAAATATCATGGAAGATTGACAGTGATTGCTAGCTCATATTCTTGTTGCAGTGAGCCGTTACTACCTTCCAACTTTTGATTCATGTAATTGCTTTATGCACTCTATTGTTATTAACTTTCCAACACATGAATAAGAAATATATCCTCTACTCTTCTCCCATGCATGTAGGTTGCTTCCGTGACACCGAAGCATGTAAATTATTGAGCATTGTGATGATATTTTCATATTACATTTTGCTATAATTTTGCTATATGGTATCAGAGTAGGCAAATTGAGGTAATTTTTTTTCTTAAACCATTTTTTTATATCTGTTGGTCTATTGGCTGAAACCGATCCAAATCCTAGTTTTAAACTCTCTTCAGTTGCTTTAAATGGGTTGAATTATGTTCCTTGGTCAAGGGCTGTTACTTTGTCTCTTGGAGGAAAAAGGAAATTAGGTTACACTAATGGTAACTCTGTTTGTCCGGATTCTAAAGATCCAAAATATGAAGATTGGATTGCTAATGACCAACTTTTTAGATCTTGAATTCTTAATTCCATGGAGCCTCATATTGTAGAAATTTTCACATTTTCTAATTTCTCAAAAGAATTGTGGGATTCTATATCTGAATTATATGGTAGAAACAATAATAGTGCAGGTGTTTTTAAATTAAAATGTGAAATCGTTGTAGCTGAGCAAGGTGATAAAACTTTTAGTGAGCATTTGGGTTATCTTAAAAAGTTAGGGGATGAACTAAATATGTATCGTTCATTTACCGCTGACCTTATAGTGCTGTAGCAAAGAGTGGAAGAAGACAAAATTTTTTCCTTACTTAATAGTTTGAAGCCAGAATATAAAAATCTAAGGAGCAACATTCTCATGGCCCCAAAGCTTCCTTCTTTTTCCATTATTTGTCAAACTATTCAACAAGAAGAAACTCGTAAGAAGACCATGAATGCTAATGCGAAAATTACTTCTGAAAAACCAGACTCACATGTGCTTGTGGCTGAAAAAAATGACAGAAAGGAGAAGTACGGGAAGAGCAATTGCAATAAAGGAAAAAAGGAAAGTTACCATTGTGACCATTGCAGAAAAAATGGACATACAAAGGATTGATGCTAGGATTTGTATCCACACCTCAAGACTGGTCTAGATAAAAATAAAAAGGACAATGTTGCTGTTGCAGATACCTAAATCTCAATAAATCAGCTCAGTCATCTCCCTCAACAAATTAGTATGTCCATGTCATCTGAAATTAGTCAGACCACTTCGGTTAATGTTTCAGGTAATCTACAAGCTTATCTTACTTTTTCCCATAATACAAATTCCTGGATAATCGATTCAGGAGCCACAGATCACATGACCAATAATCCTAGTATTGTGCATGCTTTTATTCCTATAAACCATAAACATGAGGTATCTATTGCAAATGGAGCTACTATTCTAGTATCTGTAAATGGAAAAATAAAAATTTTTCCTCAAAGTTCCACCTCTAAAGTTCTTGTTGTTCCTTTATTTCCAGTACAACTTTTATCGGTTGGAAAAATCACTAACTCTTTGAATTGTGATGTTATTTTTTCTCTATCATCCGTTATATTTCAGGATCGAAAAACGAAGAAGATGATTGGTGAGGGAATTTATTCAGATGGGCTATATTTGCTGAACACAGCTGATAAAGCTTGTCATACAAAAATGAAGAAGGTCATATCTTACACAAACGACTTGGACACCCTTCAGCTCGCATTTTATCAAGCCTTTTTCTTTCTATTTCTATTACCTCTAGTGCTTGTGATGTTTGCCAATTTTCAAAACAAACTCGTTTACTTTTTAATAAATCTTTATTTGTGTCTTCTAAGTCATTTGAGCTGATTCATTCTGATTTATGGGGCCCTGCACCTGTTGATTCTTATGATGGATATAAATATTTTGTCTTGTTTATTGATGATACATCTCATGCTACTTGGTTATATTTATTGAAATCAAAGACATAAGTTATATTTGTTTTTCAAGAATTCCATAACATGATGATTAATTAATTTGATGACAAGATAAAATCTTTCAGGACTAATAATGGAACTGAATATACCAATGGTTCATTTTTTTAATATCTTCGCAACCATAGGATTCTTCATGAAACTAGTTGTGTGGGTACGCTACAGTAGAATGGCGTGGCAGAAAAGAAAAATAGACATATTCTAGAAACTGCAAGGGCTTTGATGTTTCAAATGAATGTTCCAAAGAAGTATTGGTCACATGGTGTTCTAACGACAACATATCTGATTAACCGTCTTCCTAGTCGAGTTCTTGAATTTAAGTCTCCCTTAGAAGTCTTAAAAAATCAGATGCCGAATATTTCTCATTTGCGAGATTTTGGTTGTGTCAGTTATGTTCATCAACAAGCTATAAATCGTGATAAATTGGACCCTCGAGCAGTTCGTTGTGTATTCTTTGGATACTCTTCAACAAAAAAGGGCTACATGTGCTATAATATGACCACTCGAAAGCTTATTATATCTCGGGATGTGAAATTTGTTGAGTCAAAGTCATTTTTTCAACCACAAAATGATAGCAAAATTCAATCTCAGGGGGAGTGCTTATCTAATTTGGTTCTACTACCAACAATTACAAGTGATGACACTTGTTTAAATAATGAAGCTCAACAGAGTCCTTATTTGAGTAACGGTGGTCAACAAATTGAAGAATCTACAAGTTCAACACTTACTACTACAACCCTTTTATCTACCACAGATAATACAGTTGTACCTCCATCTCAACAGCCCCAACGCATATCAGAAAGGTAGGTTTGTCCACCAGAAAAAAGAAATGAAGGATGTTAAATCCAATATTTATAGAGTTGGCATTTTATGGCAAGTCTAGTTAAATTAGACATTTATTTATTGCATGTATTGTAATAGGGATTAATTTATTAATTCCCTAATTTAGTGAGATTCTAATTTATTTGGAATATTTATTTTCTAATTTAATTAGATGTGTAATTTAGCAAGTCAATTAATGGTTGAATTTTATAATTGGCGCATGAGATCTATTTAGAGCAAGAAGTTGGTTCAAACAGGAAGTTCATTAAATGCTCTAGATATTTCTTGGGAGACAAGCAAGGTAAGAAGATCAGATTTATTCCTATTCAGATTCATGGGAATTATAAGAGGAAAGAACCTCTTATTTGGAAAGAATCCAAGTCTTTTAAGACTTGCTATTTTGGTGAAACTCTAGTGCCTATATAAAGAGAGGTATTTCACAATTAAAGATCACACAACACAGAGCATAAAACAGAGAAGAAAAATTTGGCCTCCTCTCCAGAGAATCCAGATTTGGAGCATCATGTTGTGTTGATTTGTTTTCTTATCTTCTGTTTATCTCTACAGAGAGTTTATGTGGATTTTGGATCACTAGACGTTGAAGAATTGAAGAATTGTTATTGATCACTTTGCGAAGTGTCTTGAGGATCGTGGATCAAGAGGGGTAGCAATGATTCAAGAGAAGCATATTCAGTCTAAGGTTGAGTAAACTGTATGGTGATAAACTGTAAGTGAGAGTCTTAAGTTTAGTAAATTCATAGGTTGTAACATTTCAACTTAGTGAATTACTTTTTATCTGGGCGTGGCCTCGTGGATGTAGGATTGGTTAATCCGAACCACGTAAAAATCTCCGTGTCATTTATTTTCTACATTGTATGATGTTTTGGAAAATTAATATTTTTGATGCGGATGAACAGTATTCGTGAACAGTAATAGTAAACAGTTGCGGCGAACAGTAGTCATGAACAATACTTCCGAAAAAAAATTAAGTTGTTAATTTTTGGTTTTTAATTACCTACATCTATTTCTAATAGACCAAAATTCCTTTCAAAGGATTTTTTTCACTTACCATGTGATCTTTTATCCCATGCAGGCTCACTTGACATATGATAGGATGAAGTATTCTCATTCGATCTTTCTTGCAGCAACATCCAATAATCGAGAGCCCAAAACTTTTAAAGAAACTAACTCCAATTCCATTTGGAGACAAGCAATGCACGAAGAGCTACAGGCCCTTGATGAGAACAAGACATGGAACATTGTTAAGCTACCACATGGAAAGAAAATTGTTGGCTGTCGTTGGATATACAAAATAAGGTACAGAAGTGATGGAACCATTGAAAGACATAAAATAAGATTGGTTGCTAGAGGATTTACTCAAACTTATGGAGAAGATTATAAAGAGACCTTTGCTCAAGTTGCAAAAATTAATACTTTTCGAGTGCTTGTATCTCTTGCAGTGAATGAAAACTGGAGACTATACCAGATGGATGAAAAAAATATTTTCCTTCATGGAGAGCTTGAAGAGGAAGTTTCTATGAGAATACCTCCTAGCCATTTAAAAGAATCAGAACCTAAGATTGTATGCAAATTAAACAAAACATTATATGGGCTAGAACAATCACCACGAGCTTGGTATGCAAAGTTGAGTTCAGTTCTCATGATGAGTGGATTACAAAAAAGTGTTGCAGATTCTTCATTATTTGTCAAAAAGGGCATCTCTGGCATTAGAGTTGTTTTGGTCTATGTTGACGATATTTTAATTATAGGAAATGACCATGAAGAAATATCAAAGCTCAAAGCACTTTTGCATAGAAAGTTTGCTATCAAGGATATGAATGCGCAAGAATGGCCACACTTTTATCTCTACTTATACAGATGTTGATTGGGCAGCATGTCCAATTGACCGTCGATCTACAACAGGACATTGCATTTTTGTTGGAGGAAATTCGGTCACATGGAAGAGTAAGAAGCAAAATGTTGCGGCTAAGTCTAGTGCAAAAGCAGAATATTGTGCTATGTCTACTAATACTAGTGAAATTATTTGGTTGAGAGCCTTATTGAAGGATTTAAGCTTCGCTACAACAGAATCAACTTGATTATTTTGTGATAATTGGGTTGTTATACACATTGCTTCTAATCCAATTTTTCACAAGTGAACAAAGCATATTGAAGTAAAATGCCACTTCGTTTGAGAAAAAATGGTAGTTGGTATAATTTGCACCCCATTTGTTTCTAATTATCTACAACTAGCTGATATTTTTACAAAATGCTTAACAACATCCAGATTTCAAGAGATATTGTTCAAGTTGGGCTCCATCGATATTTTTGCACCAACTTGAGGGGGAGTGTTTTGGGAGAAGAGGAAATCAAGGAGTGATTGATTTGCCAAATATTATGGAAGATTGACAGTAATTGCCTAAATATCATGGAAGATTAACAAGGATTGCCAGCTCCCATTCTTGTTGTAGTGGGCCGTTACTACCTTCTAACTTTTGATTCATGTAATTGCTTTATATACTGGATTGTTATTAACTTTCCAACACATAAATAAGAAATATATCATCTACTCTTCTCCCGTGCATGTAGGTTGCTTCTGTGGCACGGACAGGGATGGCAATTTTCGGGTCCGGGTCCAGGTTTAGCCGTTCCGAATCCGGACCTGGACACCAAATTCTCATTACCGGACCCGTATTAAACCCGATTTTTTTTCGATCCGGGTCCGGCCCGGGTTCAACCTGGAAAAATTCGGGTTTCCAGATTCTGGTTTTTGAACCCGAATTGCTTTCCTTAAGTTGCTGGAAAAATGAAAAAAAAATAATACAGTTACACAAACCAAAACCAAATTGCTTCCAGAATCCAGATTGCTTTAGTTTAGTTCAACAAAATTTCAAATACAAAACATATAACTTCAAATCCAGGTTCTAAAACAAATACAACAGCCGAGAAATCCACCCCCACAGGCCACCCCCATAGGCTGCGAAATCCACCCCCACAGGCCGCGAAATCCACCCCCACAGGCCGCGAAATCCACCACCATAGGCCGTGAAACACAGCCGCGAAATGCACCCCCACAGGCCACAGAACACAGCCCCAAAATCTACCCCCACAGGCCACAGAACACAGCCGCGAAATCCACCCCCTTTTGCTGGCCGTGATAGAGTGAGAGATGAGACAAGTGATGCTGATGAGTGATGAAACAAACACAAGCACACCGTGAAGGAGATGACAGCCACGCCGCAAAGAATTTGATTTGAAGAAGAGAAATTACAAGAGAGTTGAAGAGAGAGTGAGAGAGATTGAGAGAGGAGTGAACAAATGAGAAATTGAGAGGGCTAGGGTTTTTTTTTTATCTATTTATATTTAATAATTAAAAAAATTAATATTAAAATAAATAATATCCGGATCCGGGTTCCGGATTTGCGGGTTCACTTCAAACTGGATTCGGACCCAGAAGTATGCGGGTTCTGAAAAATCAATCCGGATTTCGCATAAAAATTGATCCGGTGTAGGTTGAACCCGGATCAGATTTTCCGGGCACAGAAGCACATAAATTATGTGTCAGCATGCTTAATAAGGTCATACATCATTTCAGTCACTTCAGTAATGTTTTATTACGTGATTCATTGTATTTTAAGGTCATACGTCAGTTTAGTCACTGATTTTTCTCCTTTTTTATGCCAAACTTAATTCAGTGAGTACGACTTTTGTTTCAGTGAGTACGACTTTTGTTTCATTTTCGGACCGACTATTCTACAAATGACAAACCATCGGTGGACCAACCTGCCACCGGTCTCACACAAGTCCTCCTTATACAGAAGTGTTATGGGATTTCAACAATAACAAACTTTTTCTTTGGTTGCTGGAGCATCCCACAAGATCATGTATACTCAAAACTTTTTCTTTCTTATTCCTTTTTCATTAATTTTCTGCACAACGCACAATTAATTGGATATATGTTCAAAATAATTCTTCCATATTCCATCTTATTCATCGAGCCAGCATCTTCAACATTTTTCTTCTTCGCCGCCTTATACGTTTTAAACTTTAAAGAAAAAGACCACATAAATTAACATATTAACAAAATTAAAAATAACAAAAAGGATTAATAGAAACATTTTAATATATTTTTGGAACTTGCCCACAAATCTTTTATGATCAAAAGTACAAAATAAATTCAATTCGGCACCCAATAAAAGAGATGAAGTTAAGGTTAGCATAAATAATGGTATGATTAATGGATGTGTTAGATAGGTGTCCAAAGTTGTAATAGTTTATTCTTAATATTAAGTTGTATGAAGGTTATTTTAGTATCATAATTTTTTAGTTAATATGGTGCTCAAAGTACATTTTAAAGTACAAATAATCTCACTTGTAAATAAAATACACCAAAGTTTAATAGTAAACTAACCAATAGAGCTACTTAATTGAGTTAGTTGACAACTCTTCTTTCCCTTATTCATTAGGTGGAGGATTCGACTCTTCCAATCTCCCAAAATTATAGAAGTTCATTTAAAAAGAATAGTAAAATGATTATTTTTATTAAAAAAATTGCTTGTTATTGTTGATAGCATCGGTAGACCCACGAAGGGAACACTAGGGATTAGAAAATATATTATATTACTGTTGTTGATAATTCATCTTCAAAATGAATTAGAGAATTTATTCGAGATAAGTACTGCAGAAAGTAAATTTTTTCTAAGATCCAATGTGTTTCGCATACTATTTTTCTAAGATCCCTGGTGGTCCAAGTATTTTAAGAATTAGAATCGTGAAATTTGTTAAATGCACTTATAATGAAGTTAATTTGTTTGAAATAGAATTTTTGAAAAATTGGTTAACAGAAGAAATTCTGATAAAAATCATATTCCCTTAAATATCATTGGAACTCTAAGTAAAATATTTTAATTAAGCCCCAGTGATTCATTTTTTTTTTTAAATTTCATCTTCAAAATGAATTAGAGAATTTATTCGAGATAAGTCTTGCAGAAAGTAAATTTTTATATTTATGATATCATTGGAGTTATTAGATTTAGCCCCCAATAAAATGTTTGGATCATTTACTAACCAGAAATAGACTTTGGCTTTAAGAATAACTAAAATATATTTATTTAGTTAAAATAATTGAAATATTTTGCTTGGTAGGGGTAATTAAAATACATATAAGTTAAATAATTATGGCCTTTTTGGAATATTATTATTGTAAAATTAAAAGAGAGATAGGTTTTCAAAATAATTTACGGTCGTTACGTTGAGTAGTTAGTTAATAAAATAATTTACGGTCGTTACGTTGAGTAGTTAGTTAATGTACGCACAATATCACAATCTGCAAGTTGCATAAGAAAGCTGAAAAATGATATGTATCCTTATCATCAATTAACCCCACCTCAATCTCATCAAGATAAATTGTTGTGGCCAGTTTGTAATTAAGATAAAATTTAATACAACTTTATTACTATTTCAACTTTTATATATTTATTTTTGTATAGAGTTAGATATAGGGTTAGAGTGAACTCTCTATCATTACCTAAAAAAAAATCCTAAATTTAAAAATTTATGTAAAATGATCGCAACTTCTTAGGGTGCGTTTGGGATTGAGGTACTGTGGAAAAAAAACTGTAACTATGAAGCAAAAGTGAATAATATGTAGTAAATAAAAATTTTAATAAAATTATTAAAGATATAATAGATTCTCCATTATACAAGCAAAAAATCATATCAACATAACTTTCAAGATACAACAGTTAGTATTCACCAAACACTTTACTGTTGTACCTTTTAAGTTACAGCTCTCCAATCTCAATCCCAAACTCACCCATAATATATTGAGATAATAGTTCAAGAGTATTTTATCACATGGTTTAATATGGATCCCGCAATCAGATCCATTGACTTTTTCAATATTAAATTTAATGATCCCAACGTAGGATCACTACTGAGCACATGACAAAGTACCAACGAAAGTGTTCCACTGCCTCATCGTTTCTCTCTATATATAGAGCATTTGTGTCTTGAGGTTTTTGCAACTCCTACTCTTAAAAGCAAACTATAAAGTTGTATTTGGTTTGTCTGAAACGGAATGAAAGATATGTCTATTCCACTTCTAGCAGCAGTTTCCAGTTCAACTGAAGAAACTGTTCGTCCCATTGCAGATTTTCATCCTACTTTATGGGGAACCCATTTCCTGAAATCCGCTGCCGATGTCGAGGTAATTAAACAATTGCAATATCAAAATATCTCATTAATTATCAGAGAAGCGAGCCCAATCGATGTACAATCATATGTCATATATAATCGTTTGTTAGACACACGTAATGCATTAATATTAAGTAATTTCTTGCGTTTGCAGACAATTGACGATGCAACTCAAGAACAGCACGCAGCACTGAAGCAAGAGGTCAGGAGGATGATAACCACTACTGCCAATAAGCTTGCCCATAAACTACACATGATTGATTCAGTACAACGATTAGGTGTCGCTTATCATTTTGAAAAGGAGATTGAAGATGAATTGGGAAAGGTATCTCATGATCTTGACCGTGATGATCTATACGTTGTTTCTCTTCGCTTTCGACTTTTTAGACAGCAAGGAGTTAAGATTTCATGTGGTATGTAATAGTTTTTCATTTTGTTAATTAAACTATTTATGTTAATTACAAGATTATTGTTAATTATCAAACTAAATTTAAGCATGTACACTAATCGAGACTAGCTCGCCTTTAATTCTTTTGAATATGGTCATCAGATGTGTTTGAGAAGTTCAAAGATGATGAAGGTAAATTCAAGGAATCATTGATCAACGATATACGAGGCATGTTCAGTTTGCACGAGGCAGCATACCTAGCAGTTCGGGGAGAAGACATTTTAGATGAAGCCATTGCTTTCACTACCAGTCACCTTAAGTCAATAATATCTATATCTGATCATTCTCATGTAAACTCTAAACTTCCTGAACAAATACGTCGTTCTCTGCAAATTCCTCTCCGTAAAGCAGCAGCAAGGTTAGAGGCAAGGTATTTTTTGGATATCTATTCAAGAGATGATTTGCATGCTGAAACTTTGCTCAAGTTTGCAAAGTTAGACTTTAATATATTACAAGCAGCACACCAGAAGGAAGCAAGTATCATGACCAGGTAACTTCAGATATATATTCTTTCAACGTGGAAAAGCCTCTTATTGGTGTTGTTTTGAGATGGGAGATTGTCACTTTCCCTAAAAAGAGAAATCATATTTACCACAGTTGCCCCCTAGTATAATCAAAGACTCAACGCAAAATTTCTTACAATAGTTAATTATTCATTTATTAACACCCAAACCAAGATCTTTAGTTTGCAGTAAAATTTTTATGTATTCTAGATTTGTCAACAGTGGTAGTGGTTGTAGATTTTGTATATTATGTGCTTGTTGCTAATAATAATAATAAAAAAAAAGTTATAGTGTTTGGAGGATAATGTGTATAATGAAAGAGTAATGATACAATTATAAAAATGTTTTAAGAATGGATGTGATATAAATTTATAAATTAGATGAAAATACAAAACAATAAAAATAAATCACGTAAATTTCTCTCTCTCTTTTTTTTTTTAATGAAACAAAATTTCCAAATATAATATGGAAGATTTACAACTTCTCTTTAAAAGTTTTAACTTTTTTCACTTATCCCTCGAGTTTTCATATTTCCTTGCTACCTCCTTAAAAGATGAAACCAAATTGTGTTCTTTTTTGTATTTTTTATATACTACAGAAGTAACGATTGTTATAGTGACAACTTTATAATGTAGCAAAATATCTATCCAATTAGATTTAAAATTGAATTTCAGGTGGTGGAACGATTTAGGCTTCCCTAAAAAGGTGCCTTACGCAAGAGATAGAATAGTAGAGACATATATCTGGATGTTGCTGGGAGTGTCCTATGAGCCCAATTTGGCATTTGGTAGAATTTTTGCATCCAAAGTGATGTGCATGCTAACCATAATAGACGACACATTTGATGCTTACGGTACTTTTGAACAGCTCACACATTTTACTGAAGCAGTCACAAGGTTATAAAACCATATACATCCCTATATAGCAGTTGTTAAGTTGTATTATCTGTATTCTATAGGTTACAATAACCTAAATAATGGGACATCATGAGTGACTATTAGGGTTGCTGCATTTTATACATGATGTAACTTAGCAAGACCCCATGCCTATATAATAAAAGATTATTATCGTTTCATTACTTCAAGAATTATAAAATATCAAATAAGTACAAGAAGTATTGTTCCCCCATCATTTTACTATTATAACTTTGTAAAACCTTTTATTTTACTACTTTTTTGTTAGAATCGTTAGCTGACTAAAAAAATATTAATTTTACCCCTTAAGATAAAATGCACAAAAGAGGTATCCGATAGTGTACATAAAATTATGAATAATAGATTTAAATATGAATTGTTAAATAATAGTTTTAACCATAATTTTTTGAATAACCCTTGATTTATTGCTATCATAAAAGTAGTGAATTGACAAACATACCCCTATAAATTTTTGCCCAAAAAAACTCAACCTATTCTAGAAGAAAAAAAATTAAATATGGAAGTGTTGATTTTGTAAATAAGCTTTAAGTGTTTTTTTAAAGAATAAATTATGTTTTTTAAGAATAATATCCCGGAGTATTTTGTTAATGCTCCATTTTTATGGTTACGATAAATTTAGGGTTATTCATAAAGTCATGGTTAAAATCATTATTTTACAGTTAAAGGGTATGCCAATAATTTTTGTCTAGTATTTGATACCTCTATTTGTGTATTGTATTGTAAAAGGAAAAATTGATATTTTACTAATCAACTAATGGTTTTAACAGAAAAGTAGTAAAATGATAGGAGATAATACTTCCTATAGTCATTTGATATTTTACAACTCTTGATGTAGTGAAACAATAATAACCCTATAATGTAATTCTTTGATTGGATATTTAATTCATAATATACTTTATTAGAAATAAATTAATTGTATCGCTTATATATTTTCTTTAGAATGTGCAAATATAACGATTATATTTGATTTTTTCAGATGGGACATTGGCCTCATAGATACACTGCCAGAATACATGAAATTTATTTTCAAGGAACTCTTAGATATTTATAGAGAAGCTGAGGAAGAATGATGAAGAGTAGGAATCCATATTATACTAGGATTAGTTTCCTTATTAACTAAAGTTTAAGACTTTTAAATTCCTTTCTAATTTAGAATTTTGTTTCCCTTTCAATTTAGGATTTTGTTTTACTTCATGAATTAGGATAATTACTACTACTATAAATAGCTCCCTCTTGTAGCCTTTGAGGGCAGAGATTTTTGAGTTTAATAATATTTCAATTTTCAAATCTCTTTGTGAGTATTTGAACAGTTAATTCTCGGTATTCTGCGGAATCAACGAGTCTTAATCCCTAAATTCGCGGTATTCTTTTGAATCAACGTGAATTTAGTTGTTCTTTTGTTCCGGTATTCTCTAAAATCAACGGAATATTTTGAACATTAAACTTCCGCTGCATCAAATTGGCAAAGGAAGGAAGATCGTACGGCGCCATACCATATGCAAAACAGATGGTAAGCAATTACTTTATTGATAATCAATTTCATGTTATATGATTTTGCAAGGTGATTATTATTGTTGACTTGGGTTATGTTGCTCAGACGCAAGAATTAATTTTATCGAACTTTACCCAAGCCAAGTGGTTATATAAAGGTTATGTTCCAAGCGTCGATGAATACAAATCAGTTGCATTAAGAACTATCGGTTTACTTCCGATAGCGGTCGCTTCCTTCGTTGATTTGGGTGATTTTATTGACAATTTGAATGCATTCTTAAAAACGCTAAGAGTGTTAAAGCGACAGAAACCATTATCAGGCTCATGGATGACATAGCAGGGTATAAGGTAAATAATATTCTCCATTCTACATTATAATTCAATTCAATAAAACTATATTCACCACTAATCTCGAGGAGAAATTTTGTAACTTATCTTGAGGCGTGTCACCATAGTACATAATTTCTTTATCTATTTTAAAGGTAGAGATATGGGTGAAGTCCAAAACAATTTTTCTAACACCTACCTTCTCGAGATTCAAACTTAGAAATTGTCAATAAAATAAAGGTTGTTGAAAACCATTCGGCCTTTGCGGCTGCATTTATTTTTAACTCTCTTTTAACACATAACATAACATAACATATATGTCCATGGGAAAAAAAAAATTGGCTAACTGATGATTTTTTTTTTTTTTTGGTTCTCTTATAACCAATTCATATGCATCCGTGATGTAGTTTGAGCAAAAGAGAGGACATATTCCCTCAGCAGTTGAGTGCTACAAGAATCAACATGGCGTCTCCGAGGAAGAGGCAGTTAAAGAGTTGTTGTTAGAAGTTGCTGACAGTTGGAAAGATATAAATGAGGAGCTTCTCAACCCAACGACTGTCCCGTTACCTATGCTTCAGCGGATTCTTTATTTCGCACGTTCAGGCCACTTGATGTACGACGATGGTCATGATCGCTTCACCCATTCGTTGATGATGAAACGCCAAGTTGCCTTGTTGCTGGCGGAACCCCTTGCGATCTGAAGATTAACGTCATGCTATTGATTTTCCATTGGGTATATTTGAGCAGTTGTAATAAATGAAGGTCGTGCTGGCTATTTAGCTAGTTACTCATGCCTAGCTAGAAAATGTGTCGCCAAATAATATTGTTCCAAATTGTGGTCCTTTTAGTTAAAAAATTAATAATAAAATATTTTTCTTCTAATTTCTTTATTATTTTATAAATATTTTCTTATAATAAATATACAATATAAAATATAAAAAAAGTACAAGAAAAATATATTATTATTAATTTTTTATTCACATCAAAACATATATATGTGTGTATATATATATCTTATTTTTAATATTTTAATATTTATTGTAATTTTTATTTATATCATTTATTTAATTTATAATAAATATAATTAAAAGTGTATTTGAAAATAAGGGTAATACTGTAAAATTATAACGCCAGCGGATTATTGACTATTATGATGACAAATAACGGGTGAGTGATATATATTAATTTCAATAGGGGGAAATTGGCAATCTCCCAATTGAAATTTAGTCCTATAACCATAGAATTAGCAATCTCAATTTAAAGGATTAAATTAAAAATTATCAATTTATGACATTTATTATATTTTTTATTCATTAATTAAAATTATTTGCTTATTTATTTATTTTATTTATTCTTGATTTTTTTATTTTATCGCTAAATTAACAATAATTTCATATCAATGTATCAAGAAGCGTATAATAGTAAATGAAAAAATATTAGGTTTTTTATTACCCTTTATCTATAGGGAGGAAACAAGTAATTGCAAATCTAGTTGGAATGTAAATAATTAAAAATGGATATTTCAAGGATGAAACTTTTCCCCCAATCTAAATAATATTCATTATCTGTTTATATATTAATTTATTGGTGCGAGTTTGCCACCTGCAAAGTATTCTATTTTCACATTTAGAGGAGGCCGTTTTTTGACCTCATTATTATATTTTAATTTGTTGGTGCATGATTAAAAGAAATTTACAGATAATAATTCTTGCTTTTAGAATGATTTAAATGCCATGCGTCACAATAACTTTAGATGCTTCAAAAAAATTAGATCAAGATGAACCATGCCCTCTAACCTTGTAATATGTAAGAAAATAATCCAATAAAAAAAAATTGCGAATATCTGCTAATTAAAAGTTCAATAGAAATGTCTGACAATTTAAAAAAAAAAGAAATTAAATTTCTTTTTTCCATTTATCGGATTAGAGCCACCACAAGAATTGAGGGTCGCGCAACCCTATTTAACCTAATATACATTCTCAATCAATATGGAAGAACTATGGCTTTAACTCGTGTATTATTGATTTAAGTTGTCATAGCACCACCAATTCTTGGAGTTCCCAGAAGATTTTGGTTGCACCAAGTTCGATGAGTTTGCAAAAGTTTCTATGCATTGCACGGTAGACAAAAACCAATCAGAGAGATAATGATATAAGAATATCGATGGCAACTTCCTCGATTAGACTATTGTCTTATTAATGACAAAACATGTTTGACAGATCTTGTTCTTGTTGCTTGTCAGGTTTCTCATTTATCCGCTTTTGTTTTGTCAGCATGTTAGCTATGGAAACCCTGGATGCAATTTTTATTGAAGTTGGTAAGTTCGTTACCTTCTTCTTCTGCTCGAAAATTGCCGTCATTAGAAAACTCCATGGTAACATGAAAGCTCTTCAGAAAGGACTATGTTGAAAGCAGCAGCAGTAGACAGTCAACAGTTGACCTCAGAGACACGTTGGCATGCCACCTAAGCTACACCTATCTGCAGCCAGCTAATGAGAGAAATGAGCTGGATTTAATGAGGTGGCAAAATGGTTATGCTGAGGAATATCAGCACATGAGCATGGAAGGATGGAGATTCTAGAAACTCTACATCATTGGTTAATGATAGCTATATTCACGGATCTCTTTTTGCTTATTTCCAAGTGTTTGACAAAAATATAGCATGCGGGCACGCCCATTTTGAATAAGAAGGCATTAGGGATGGCAATTGGATCGCTCCATAATAGACATCCACAATATCCATCCAATTGGATTGGATAATATCCATCCAAAATTTTTTGGATTTTGAAATTGATATTTTAAAATTATATTCAGATGGATATAGATGGATATGGATAATTATTTTTACCCAATGGATATCCGTTCAACCCAATACAAGTTTAAAAAATTTTAATTTTATAAAATTAAAAATAAAAAATATAATAAACAAACAAGTGTAAAAATATTATATTAACTAGTGAAAATTTTAAATTCCTCTTATATTAAAAACTAAAGTTTTCAAAATTACTTTTTAATTTTTTAACTTATTTAATACTATTAATAATTATTATTTTATTTTATTAATTTAATATTATAAATGGACCTCCACCGGAAGGTCGCCGGACCACCGCCGGACTTCGCCGGAAGATCGCCGGACCACCACCGGATTTCACCGAAAGGTCGCCGGATCACCACCAGACTTCGCCGGAAAGTTGCCGGACCACCACCGGACTTTGCCGGGAAATCGCCGGACCTCCGAACCTCCGCCGAAATTCGCCGGAAAGTTACCAGATCGCCGCCACCAACAACCGAACCGCCATTTTATTATATATATATTACTAATATAAATAGTGTAATAGCCAAATTTAATATTAGAATTTTAATTATTTTATATTATTATTTTTATTATATAAAAATAAAATATCTATGGATATCCATGGATATCCATAGGTATATGGATAAAATTCATATCCATGTCCAATATTAAATATTGGATATGGATATGGATATATCCATTATGGATATATCCATTATGGATAATTATGGATTTGTGTTTGGATGGATATTATCCATCCATAATTGAATATTTGCTATCCCTAGAAGGCATTGCTTCCTTCTTTGACTGGAACAAAAGAAAAATGGAGAAATAAAATAAGCAGCTACTGCTCGGATGATTTTGGTTTGTTGAAAAGAATCTGTAAAGCAAATTTATACCTTCACATACTCCTTACTTCACGAATGAGTACGACAGCGTTGAAACGTCTAATAAATGTTATTGTTCATAAATAACAGGAAACTAAGGCAACCATGGCTGGTTGCGGTGACAGATTATACCACGAAGTCATCTCCAGCAATACTTAGCCTCTCATCTAGGGGACTTAAAAAGATTGACGCAGCTATCCTCAAAGTTGACTTGATGCATTAGTTAAATCATCAGTATATCATTTTCAAAATATATTAATCGTTTTCATATAACTTTCATATTCATTTCAGTCTAATGTCACTGCACCTAGAGTGTATATCCCGAATACCAAGATAATAAATTTGAACGTAACAAATTAATCGTGGAGCCAGATCTTCTATAGATGCGGTGGCCGGCACCTCCGTGGCATATGTCATCATGTATCTGGTATTGCTGGCCTTCTCAAAGTCTCCATACTGACTAGTGTACGTCAGTAATCAGGTCTGCAATCATGATACCACGGGTGTAAAATTACTCTTTTCAATATAAATCAATGCGACCCTTCTTGTATTGGACTATGCACATATCCATTTCTTTTGCAGCTGAAGCAACTGATACAACAAAAACAAGGCAGTCGCCGTTTGCTTATGGTGCAGGACATGCGAATCCATAACATTCAGTGCTAGCACTGCATTTGTACCTTAGCATGTTAGCATGATACAGTGGAGCACAAGAATAATGTTAGCATGATGAAGTGGTGCACCAGAATTGATAAGGACAAGTCACAAGCAACAAATATGGTAGCTTGTGCCGCCATGGCAAGAGGATTTCCAACATCTCGTCTAAGCCATAATTGATGGAAAATATGATAAGGACAAGTCACAAGCAACAAATATGGTAGCTTGTTCCGCCATGGCAAGAGGATTTCCAACATCTCGTCTAAGCCATAATTGATGGAAAATGTAGCAGCACATGTCATGGTGGATTCATCACAACGGCTAGTTGATTATTATAATTATTGTAAATATTTTCTTTCCTTGTACAGCATCTTGAACGTCTTTATATATTTGTAAAAATCAAGAATTGTAAAAGTAACAAAACAATTCCTATTTTCACCATATTCAAGCATCTCAAATATTTTCATGGTATCAAACCCTAATGGCTTCAAGTTCAAATTCAGAACCATCCCTATCCCTTCAATCTTTCCATCAGTGTTCGAGTTTGGTTCCAATAAAACTCAACACTGAAAATTATCTTATTTGGAGTTCTCAAGTTCAACCACTTATATTTACCCTTGGGCTAAATCACCATATAGTTGATGTTAAGACTCCACCAAAGATGATAGAGCAAGATGGGAAGGAGATAAATAATCCAGATTTTCTCATGTGGAAAAATAATGATGGACTTCTCACAACTTGGCTCAGAAGTATGATGAACGAAGACGTGTTGAGCATGGTTATCGGCTTGCAAACGGCTCGAGAAATCTGGCTCACCGTTGAAGAAAACATGCTGCCTGCAACTAAGGAGCAAGAAACATGGCTAAAAGATAGCCTTTATTCTCTAAAGGAAGGATCTTCCAAGCTTGATGAATTTCTTAAGAAATTCAAGGGCCTTTGCGACAAGTTGGCAGCCATTGGAAAACCAATGAACGATGATGACAAGATTTTTCAAATTGTAAGAGCCTTAGGTCCCAAATATGCTGACTTCAAAACTGCAATGCTCACTAAACCTCCATATCCCAGCCTTAAACAATTCATCAATGCTCTCCAAAACCATGAACATACTGTGATCGTAGAAAAAGATGAAGAAGCTAGACTTGGCACAAATCAAAACCAAGCCTTCTTTGGTCAACGCGGAAGAGGCAGAAATCAAAGAGGTGGAAGACCTCCATACCGAGGCAGAGGATCTCAACGCAACTTAGGTGGTAGAAATTACCCCAACAACTACAACAATTACAATGGCAACAACCGTAAACCACAACAGAAGCCTCAAAAACCAAATAAAGAAAATAATACCTCAGATGAAGAAGTTATTTGCCAAATCTGTCACAAACACAAACATAGTGCTGCTGAATGTTGGTACAGATACGACTATGACAATGAAGAGGATCCACAAGCCCTAGCTGCCATGAATCTTCAAGAAAATAATGATCAGCAGTTCTATGTGGATTCTGGAGCAACATCACACATGACAAATAACACAGGTAATCTTGATCATGTAAGGCTGTATAGAGGTAATGACAAAATAATTGTCGGCAATGATCAAGATTTAAATATTTCACATATTGGTTCTGCTTCTTTAAATACAAATCATGGTTCTTTACACTTAAATAATATTTTAGTTGTTCCAAAACTCAAAAAGAATCTCTTATCAGTTGGACAACTCATTGATGATATTAAATGTGTTTTTGAATTTAACACTGATGGTTTTATTGTGAAGAGCAAGGAAAACAAGGTTCTGGCAAAGGGGAGTAAGCAAGGGAAGCTATACACATTGGAAGGAGACTTTCATGCTGTCTTCAATGCAATTCAAGGAGAATCTAGCGGTTTTAGTTTATGGCACAAGAGGCTTGGCCATGCCAATCCTAAAATCTTGGAGGCCTTAAAACGCAATGATTTTATTGACTTTTCTAGTTGGTCTAAAGCACCCCGTATTTGTGTTTCTTGCCAATTAGGCAAGAGTTGTAGGAAATCTTTTAATTTATCTAATAATAAAGCAGATTTTCCTTTACAAAAAGTGCATTGTGATATATGGGGTCCAGCTCCCATTACTTCTACTCAACATTTTCGTTACTATGTATTATTTGTAGATGATTATTCACGTTTTAGTTGGTTATATCCCTTAAAACAAAAATCTGATTTCTTGGAGTGCTTCTTGAAATTTCAGAAACAAGTTGAAAAGCAATTGGACAAAAAGATCACAATATTTCAAAGCGATGGAGGAGGGGAATTTAATTCTACAGCCTTCATCAAACATCTTGAAAATTTCGGTATCACAAGACAAATTTCTTGTCCATACACTCCGGAGCAAAATGGTGTTGCCGAGAGAAAGCATAGACACATCAATGAGACAGCCTTGACGATGATGTTTCATGCTTCTTTGCCACTCAAATTCTGGGTGGATTCTTTTCTTGCAGCCACTTATATCATTAACAGGCTGCCTCTTTCACCTTTAAAAAATAAAAGTCCTTATGAAATTCTTTTCAAAAAATTACCGGACTATAAAGGGTTAAAAGTCCTAGGTTGTAGATGTTTTCCTTATCTTCGGGATTACAGTAAAACAAAATTTGATAAAAAATCATATCCATGTGTTTTCATAGGCTATAGTCCCCTCCATAAAGGATATCGTTGTCTACAACCTGAGACTAATCGTGTATATATATCAAGGCATGTTGTATTTGATGAAAATTATTTACCATTCAAAAAATTAACATCATTTTTTAATGTGTAGGAACATAGTACATTGACCACCTTCCCTCAACAAGATGAGTGGCTCCCAAATAATTCTCTCAATTGTGAGAATCTTAATGATTCACATGCTGTCAAAGTAAACAATTGTAAAGGCGCTACAATATCAACACCACATGTGCAATTCATGCCCCACAAGCACGTGAACTTGGACAACAACTCAAATGCTACTTCTCCAATTATTTCAAATTTCCCACAAGAGAATTTAGAAGACAATTTGAATTCAGCAACTCCACACGACAAGTCAGAAGCAATTCCAAATATTTTGGAGTCTCCACATGCAATGCAACCTTTGACTACAAACGATTCAAATTCTAGTAGTTCACATGCAACTGAACCACTTAATTTGTCCAGAAATACGGACAACAGCCCTGCCACAAATTCACAACCAGATTATCCTGACATATCCAATTGCTTATTTGTGGAACTTAAGATACCAAACACAGCTGTGGAACCGCAAAGCCTAAATACTCATCCCATGATGACACGCAATAAACTCAAACAAAATCCTAAATTAGCCCTTCAAGCCAGCCACAGTAGAGAAATTGAACCCAAAACACTCAAAACTGCCTTAAAGAATCCACTTTGGACTCAAGCTATGAAAGAAGAGCTTCAAGCATTGCATCAAAATCAGACATGGGTCCTTGTGCCGCAGCCTAACAATGTTAATGTCATCGGATCGAAGTGGGTATATCGTATCAAATACAGAGAAGATGGAACCATTGATCGCTATAAAGCTCGATTAGTTGCCAAGGGATTCACACAGGTTCCAGGAGTCGACTTCGATGAAACCTTCAGTCCCGTTATAAAGGCCACAACTATTCGCCTTATCCTTGCAATTACTGTGAGCTCAAAATGGCTTATCAAGCAGCTAGATGTTCGCAATGCTTTTCTTCATGGACTATTAAAGGAGACTGTCTACATGGAGCAGCCTCCTGGGTTTCGCAATTCACGTCATCCAGCATATGTTTGCAAGCTTAAAAAATCGCTCTATGGCCTGAAACAGGCACCTAGAGCGTGGTTCGAATGTCTTTCTCAAGCCTTAATTTCTCTTGGATTTTCTAGTAGCAAAGCTGATAGCTCTTTATTTATATTTAATAACAAATCCATTCTTATACTTATATTAATTTATGTTGATGATGTGATCATTACAGGAAATAATGAGAAGGAAATTCAATCAATCATCAACAATCTGAGCTCAAAGTTTGCTTTAAAAGATCTTGGCAACCTACATTACTTCCTAGGCATTGAAGTTCAACAATTCACGCATGACATCTTTCTATCTCAAGCGAAGTACACTAAAGACCATCTTTCCAAGGCAAGAATGCAGGATTGTTCTCCTATCAACACGCCGATGGCAATACGATCAATACTGTGTTCGGATGATAATGAACATGTGGATGCAACCGAATATAGAGGCCTTATTGGAAGCCTTCAATATCTCACCTACACAAGGCCCGATATCACATTTGCTGTCAATCGAGTCTCTCAACACTTCCAAGCGCCAACAAAAGCCAACCTCAAGGACGTGAAAAGGATCCTTCGTTACCTTAAAGGTACCCTTGACTTTGGCCTTAGATTTTTGTCTCAAAGCTCTCTCAAGCTCTATGCCTTTTCCGATTCTGATTGGGCTGGATGTCCGATAACAAGACGAAGTACAACAGGATTTTGCATTTATCTTGGAAGCAACTGTATCTCTTGGAGCTCCAAGAAACAACACACAGTCTCTCGCTCAAGTGCCGAAGCCGAATATAGGTCCATGGCCTCTGCCGCTGCCGAGTTAACATGGCTCACATATCTCCTTAATGACATTGGGTTCTGTATTCCAAAAGCACCCACACTTCTCTGTGACAATTTGAGTGCAATTCATATGACTAAGAACCCAGTGTTTCATGCTAGAATGAAACACATTGAGCTTGACATGCATTTTGTTCATGAGAAGGTTGCTAAAGGGTCATTATTTACACAATATGTGCCTTCTCATCTTCAGATTGCAGACACTCTTACAAAACCTTTGGGGAAGCACCAATTTCTCACGCTACGAACCAAGCTAGGCGTTCATCGCATGTCACTGCCTAGCTTGAAGGGGGCTGATAAGGACAAGTCACAAGCAACAAATATGGTAGCTTGTGCCGCCATGGCAAGAGGATTTCCAACATCTTGTCTAAGCCATAATTGATGGAAAATATGATAAGGACAAGTCACAAGCAATAAATATGGTAGCTTGTACCGCCATGGCAAGAGGATTTCCAACATCTTGTCTAAGCCATAATTGATGGAAAATATGATAAGGACAAGTCACAAGCAACAAATATGGTAGCTTGTACCGCCATGGCAAGAGGATTTCCAACATCTCGTCTAAGCCATAATTGATGGAAAATATAGCAGCACATGTCATGGTGGATTCATCACAACGGCTAGTTGATTATTATAATTATTGTAAATATTGTCTTTCCTTGTACAACATCTTGAACGTCTTTATATATTTGTAAAAATCAAGAATTGTAAAAGTAACAAAACAATTCCTATTTTCACCATATTCAAGCATCTCAAATATTTTCAAGAATAATCACGACTTGCCATTTGTCAGTTTCTAATGTGTCCCTTTTTGGGACCATCCATACAATCCACAACATTTAAAATAAAGAATTTGTGGGTCCTTTTGAGGGATCTACTAATCCTGCTAAATTGGGTGCTGAATGGATCCCATCATCCCAAAGAAGGTAAATATGTTTACTTAATTCAGTCTTAAGAGGCTTGAAAATGGGGAAAAACTTAAGAGGCTTGAAAAACAGATCGACAATTTGTTGCTTGACAAGGAAGTGTATTGGAAACAAATATCTAGAGCTGATTGGCTGCTCGAGGGAGATAAAAACACTATTATTGCTCAAGGGAGATAAATGTTATAAATAGAAATTAAAATAACAAATTTAAATATTAAAAATAAGATACACACACACACACACACACATATATATATATATATATATATATATATGTTTTGGTGTGAAAAAAAATTAATAATAAGATATTTTTCTTGTGCTTTTTTAATTTTATATTGTATATTTATTATAAGAAAATGTTTATAAAATAATAAAGAAATTAGAAGAAAAATATTTTATTATTAATTTTTTAACTAAAAGGACCACAATTTGGAACAATATTATTTGGCGACACATTTTCTAGCTAGGCATGAGTAGCTAGCTAAATAGCCAGCACGACCTTCATTTATTACAACTGCTCAAATATACCCGATGGAAAATCAATAGCATGACGTTAATCTTCAGATCGCAAGGGGTTCCGTCAGCAACAAGGCAACTTGGCGTTTCATCATCAATGAATGGGTGTAGCGATCATGACCATCGTCGTAGATAAAATGGCCTGAACGTGCGAAATAAAGAACCCGCTGAAGCGTAGGTAACGAGGCAGTCGTTGGGTTGAGAAGCTCCTCATTTATATCTTTCCAACTGTCAGCAACTTCTAACAACAACTCTTTAACTGCCTCTTCCTCGGAGACGCCATGTTGATTCTTGTAGCACTCAACTGCTGAGGGAATATGTCCTCTCTTTTGCTCAAACTACATCACGGATGCATATGAATTGGTTATAAGAGAACTAAAAAAAAATCATCAGTTAGCTAACTTTTTTTTTTTTCCTTGGGCATATATGTTACGTGTTGTTATGTGTTAAAAGAGAGTTGAAAAGAAATGCAGCCGCAGAGACCGAATGGTTTTCAACAACCTTTATTTTACTGACAATTTCTAAGTTTGAATCTCGAGAAGCTAGGTGTTAGAAAAATTGATTTGGGCTTCACCCACATCTCTACCTTTAAAATAGATAAATAAATTATGTACTATGATGACGCGCCTTAAGATACATTACAAAATTTCTCTTCGAGAGTAGTGGTGAATATAGTCTTATTGAATTGAATTATAATGTAGAATGAAAAGTATTATTTACCTTATAACCTGCTATGTCATCCATGAACCTGACAATGGTTTGTGTCGCTTTAACACTCTTAGCGTTTTTAAGAATGCATTCAAAATTGTCCTTCGTTGCAATAAAATCACCCAAATCAACGAAGGAAGCGACTGCTACCGGAAGAAAACCGATACTTCTTAATGCAACTGATTTGTATTCATCGAAGCTTGGAATATAACCTTTATATAACCACTTGGCTTCGGTAAAGTACAACATAATTAATTCTTGCATCTGAGCAACATAACCCAAGTCAATAATAATCACCTTGCAAAATCATATAACATGAAATTGATTATTAATAAAGTAAGGAAAATGATGTTGACCCGGGACAAACCCTGAAATTGCGTCAAATGACGCCATTTCGGCTCTTAATTTTTTTTGTTTTCAAGTGTTATTGAACGACGACGTTTCTGTTTCAATTTTTATTTGTTCTTATTTGCTTTCAACGAAGTCGTTTTGGTTTGTAAATGGCAGCCTTCTTCTTCCTCTTTCTTTAACCCAGCTGAACCTTTTCTTCCTCCTTTTCTTCGTTCTCTTAACAGCACTGTTTCTGCTTGAATTATTTTTTTGTTTGTTTGTTATGATTTGCTGTGAACGAAGTCGTTTTGGTTTGCAAATGGTAGTCTTCTTCTTCCTCTTTATTTAACCCAGCTGAAACAAGTAATTAATTAAGCTTCTTCTCTCTTTTTTTCTTTTTAAAATTTTTATTTGTTTAGGGGTGGGTAAATTTTAATTATTAGATCTAAAAAAAACTTTTTTTTTTTTGGGTGGGGGTGTTTTGAATTTGTGCAATGTGCAAGTGGTCATTGATAGCTAGAAGATTACCAGCAAGCATAGATAATAAAATAAAGAATTATTAGAATACACACATCAAGCAGAAGTTACTTAACCATGGCCTTGACCCTCAAACTCACCGCCCTCTCAGCCAAATTCATAACCATAATAATTTCAACAAATAGACTATTAATAATAATGAAGAAATAATGCATAGTAGCACCCATTAACAAGAAATTCTCGACTTAGAGCTATCCATTCGACTTTCTTCTTCTGGATTTGTGGACTCAAGACCACTGCAGCAACGACAACAGCCGCAGCAACAGAAGCAAGTTGTTGGTTACAACAAGTTTTTTGAAGTGAAGCAAGCAGTTTGTTTGTGTTGGCAATTGGGTTTTGGGAGAAGTAAACTGTGTAAGAATTGTACTCAAAATTCTAGTATGGTGAAATGAAGAGGAAGAGAAAACAGATGGGTTCTGGGCTTTTGGCATTGCTTTTGCCTTAAGCGTGAGAATTTTGCCTTTTGAAAAACGGCGTCGTTTTAGATCTCTTTCAGGGTTTGACTCGAGGCAAACATCAATGCTGATAAAGTAATTGCTTACCGTCTGTTTTGCATATGATATGCCATACGATCTTCATTCCTTTGCCAATTCTTCCTCAGCTTCTCTATAAATATCTAAGAGTGCCTTGAAAATAAATTTCATGTATTCTGGCAGTGTATCGATGAGGCCAATGTCCCATCTGAAAAAATCAATTATAATTGTTATGTTAGCACGTTCTTAAGAAAATATATAAGCGATAAAATTAATTTATTTCTAATAAAAGTATATTATGAATTAAATATCCAATCAAAGAATTATATTATAGGGTTATTATTGTTTACTTCAAGAGTTGTAAAATATCAAATGACTATAAGAAGTATCATTTCCTATCATTTTACTACTTTTTCGTTAAAACCATTAGTTGATTAGTAAAATATCAATTTTTTGTTTTACGGTAAAATTAACAAATAGAGGTATCAAATAAGAGACAAAAATTATTGGCATGCTCTTTAATTGTAAAATAATGGTTTTAACCATGACTTTATGAATAACCCTAAATTTATCGTAACTATAAAAATGGTGCATTAACAAAATACTCTTGGATATTTTTCTTAAAAAAACACACAACTTATTCTAAAAAAAACACTTAAAGTTTATTTACAGAATCAACATTTCCATATTTAATTTTTTTTCTTCTAGAATAGATTGTGAGTTTTTTTGGGCAAAAATTTATAGGGTATTTTTGTCAATTCACTACTTTTATAGTCATAATAAATCAAGGGTTATTCAAAAAATTATGGTTAAAACTATTATTTAAGAATTCATCTTTAAAACTATTATTCATAATTTTATGTATACTATTGGATACCTCTATTGTGCATTTTATCATAAAGAGTAAAATTCATATTTTATTAATTAACTAACGATTCTAATAGAAAAGTAGTAAAATAAAAGGTTTTACAAAGTTATAGTAGTAAAATGATGGGGAACAATACTTCTTGTACTTATTTGATATTTTATCATTCTTGAAGTAATGAAACGATAATAATCCTTTATTATATAGGCATGGGGTCTTGTTAAGTCAAATCATGTATAACATACAGCAACCGTAATAGTCACTCATGATGTCCCCATTATTTAGGTTATTGTAACCTATAAAATACAGATAATGCAACTTAACAACTACTAAATAGGGATGTATATGATTTTATAACCTTGTGACTGCTTCAGTAAAAAGTGTGAGCTCCTCAAAAGTACTGTAAGCATCAAATGTGTCGTCTATTATGGATATCATGCATATCACTTTGGATGCAAAAGTTCTACCAAATGCCAATTTGGGCTCATAGGACACTCCTAATAACATCCAGATATATATCTCCACTATTCTATCTCTTGCATAAGGCACCTTTTTAGGGAAGCCTAAATCGTTCCACCACCTGAAATTCAATTTTAAATCTAATTAGATAGATATTTTTCGATATTATAAAGTGGTCACTCTAACAATCGTTATTTCTGTAGTATATAAGAAATACAAAGAAGAACACAATTTGGTTTCATCTTTTAAGGAAGTAGCAAGGGAATTATGAAAACTCGAGGGATATGTGGCAAAAGTTAAAAATTTTAAAGAGAAGTTGGAAATCTTTCATGTTATATTTGGAGAATTTGTTTCATGAAAAAAAAAAGAGAGAAATTTACATGATTTATTTTTATTGTTTTGTACTTTCATCTAATCAATGAATTTATATCACATCCGTTCTTAAAAAAAATTATAATTGTATCATTACTCTTTCATTATACACATTATCCTCCAAACGCTATAACTTTTTATTATTATTATTATTAGCAACAAGCACATAATATACAAAAACTATAACCACTACCACTGTTGACAAATCTAGAATACATAAAAATTTTACTGCAAACTAAAAATCTTGGTTTGGTATTAATAAATAAATAAATAATAATAATAACTATTATAAGATATTTTGCCTTTGATTATACAAGGGGGAACTGGTAAAATATGATTTCTCTTTCTAGGGAAAGTGACAATCTCCCATTTCAAAACAACACCAATAATAGGCTTTTCCACGTTGAAAGAATATATATGAAGTTACCTGGTCATGATACTTGCTTCCTTCTGGTGTGCTGCTTGTAATATATTAAAGTCTAACTTTGCAAACTTGAGCAAAGTTTCATCATGCAAATCATCCCTTGAATAGATATCCAAAAAATACCTTGCCTCTAACCTTGCTGCGGCTTTACGGAGAGGAATTTGCAGAGAATGACGTATTTGTTCAGCAAGATTAGAGTTTACATGAGAATGATCAGATACAGATATTACTGACTTAAGGTGAGTGGTAGTGAAAACAATGGCTTCATCTAAAATGTCTTCTCCCCGAATTGCTAGGTATGCTGCCTCGTACAAACTCAACATGCCTCGTATATCGTTGATCAATGATTCCTTGAATTTACCTTCATCATCTTTGAACTTCTCAAACACATCTGATGACCATATTCAAAAGAGGCGAGCTAGTCTCGATTAGTGTACATGCTTAAATTTAATTTGATAATCAACAATAATCTTGTAATTAACATAAATAGTTTAATTAACAAAATGAGAAACTATTGCATACCACATGAAATCTTAACTCCTTGCTGTCTAAAAAGTCGAAAACGAAGAGAAACAACGTATAGATCATCACTGTCAAGATCATGAGATACCTTTCCCAATTCATCTTCAATCTCTTTTTCAAAATGATAAGCGACACCTAGTCGTTGTACTGCATCAATCATGTGTAGTTTTTGGGCAAGCTTATTGGCAGTAGTGGTTATCATCCTCCTGACCTCTTGCTTCAGTGCTGCGTGCTGTTCTTGAGTTGCAGCGTCAATTGTCTGCAAACGCAAGAAATTACTTAATATTAATGCATTACGTATGTCTAACAAACGATTACATATGACATATGATTGTACATCGATTGGGCTTGCCTCTCTGATAATTAATGAGATATTTTGATATTGCAATTTTTTAATTACCTCGACATCGGCAGCGGATTTCAGGAAATGGTTTCCCCATAAAGTAGGATGAAAATCTGCAATGGGACGAACAGTTTCTTCAGTTGAACTGGAAACTGCTGCTAGAAGTGGAATAGACATATCTTTCATTCCGTTTCAGACAAACCAAATACAACTATATAGTTTGTTTTTAAGAGTAGGAGTTGCAAAAACCTCAAGACACAAATGCTCTATATATAGAGAGAAACGATGAGGTAGTGGAACACTTTCGTTGGTACTTTGTCATGTGCTCAGTAGTGATCCTACGTTGGGATCATTAAATTTAATATTAAAAAAGCCAATGGATCTGATTGGGGGATGCATTATTAAACCATATGATAAAATACTCTTGGACCGTTATCTCAACATATTATGGGTGCGTTTGAGATTAAGGTTAGACAGCTGCAGCTTAAAAGTTATAGTAGTAAAGTATTTTGTAAACACTAGCTGCTGTAACTTGAAAATTATGTTGATATAATTTTTCACTTGTATAATAGAGAATCTATTATATCTTTAATAATTTTATTAAAATTATTATTTAAAATTTATATTTACTACATATTATTAACTTTTGTTTCATATTTACAGCTTTTTTTCCACTGCAGCTGTAGTTTAAAAAGTACAGCATCTCAATCCCAAATGCAACCTAAGATGATTGCGATCATTTTACATAAATTTTTAAATTTAGAATTTGTTTTTGAGGTAATGATAGAGAGTTAACTCTAACTGTATCTCTAACTCTATACAAAAATACATATATAAAAATTAAAATAGTAATAAAGTTATATTAAATTTTATCTTAATCACAAACTGGCCACAAAAATTTATCTTGATCAGATTGAGGTGGGGTTCATTGATGATAGGGATCCATATCATTTTTCAGCTTTCGTATGCAACTTGCATATTGTCATATTGTGCGTACATTAACTAACTACTCAGCGTAACGACCGTAAATTATTTTGAAAACCTATCTCTGTTTTAATTTCACAATAATAATATTCCAAGAAGGCCATAATTATTTAACTTACATTTATTTTAAGAGTAATGATATAGCCACAAACTCTTGTAGAAACTTATTTTGTATAAACTGATGTGACATGATAAAATTTGTTGAATTAAATATCACTTGGCCCACATAATTTGTTTTTATTATTTTATATTTTCATTCAACCAATGAATTAATCTCACGTCAGTTGGTACAAAATAAGTTGGTACAGGAGTTTGTGGCTGTAT
>NW_006263303.1:20718357-20719312 GCF_000493195.1 Citrus x clementina | reverse complement strand
ACAATACTTCTTGTACTTATTTGATATTTTATCATTCTTGAAGTAATGAAACGATAATAATCCTTTATTATATAGGCATGGGGTCTTGTTAAGTCAAATCATGTATAACATACAGCAACCGTAATAGTCACTCATGATGTCCCCATTATTTAGGTTATTGTAACCTATAAAATACAGATAATGCAACTTAACAACTACTAAATAGGGATGTATATGATTTTATAACCTTGTGACTGCTTCAGTAAAAAGTGTGAGCTCCTCAAAAGTACTGTAAGCATCAAATGTGTCGTCTATTATGGATATCATGCATATCACTTTGGATGCAAAAGTTCTACCAAATGCCAATTTGGGCTCATAGGACACTCCTAATAACATCCAGATATATATCTCCACTATTCTATCTCTTGCATAAGGCACCTTTTTAGGGAAGCCTAAATCGTTCCACCACCTGAAATTCAATTTTAAATCTAATTAGATAGATATTTTTCGATATTATAAAGTGGTCACTCTAACAATCGTTATTTCTGTAGTATATAAGAAATACAAAGAAGAACACAATTTGGTTTCATCTTTTAAGGAAGTAGCAAGGGAATTATGAAAACTCGAGGGATATGTGGCAAAAGTTAAAAATTTTAAAGAGAAGTTGGAAATCTTTCATGTTATATTTGGAGAATTTGTTTCATGAAAAAAAAAAGAGAGAAATTTACATGATTTATTTTTATTGTTTTGTACTTTCATCTAATCAATGAATTTATATCACATCCGTTCTTAAAAAAAATTATAATTGTATCATTACTCTTTCATTATACACATTATCCTCCAAACGCTATAACTTTTTATTATTATTATTATTAGCAACAAGCACATAATATACAAAAACTATAACCACTACCACTGTTGGACAATCTAGAATACATAAAAATTTTACTGCAAACTAAAAAATCTTGGTTTGGTA
>NW_006263303.1:20713735-20716028 GCF_000493195.1 Citrus x clementina | reverse complement strand
CTAATTAAATATTTTTAAAATTATCCATATCCACATTCAAAAATATTTTAGATGGATATTATCCAATTCAATTAGATTAAATGTTTGGATATACAATTTAAATAGACCAATTTATCATCCTTAAATCCAACCAAATTGGGACACTTTTTAGGTGTGGAATCAGTTTAAAATTTGATTGGACCAGAAAGGGCCTAGGATTAAAGCCGAGATTTAGATTGGGTTGGCTTTGCTGCTTGTCATGGCTCTAAAACCCAACCCAAAGTGCTTCTGGCTTTTATCTAACGGTGTTAAAAAATTCGGGGATGTCAATTCTTGCCATTTCATTATACTCAAAGCAAGGATCCACAAAATATACTGTTTATGAGCCCTTTCAACATTTCTTTGCTGTAGTTTCTAAAAAAATTTCATAAATTACATCAACATATACATGTATGACTCAAATTATAATCCCATGTATGACTCAAATTATAATCCCATTTCAGGACATTTTTATAGAATGCGCCCTATCAAAAAAGCTTAAACACCCAAGAGTGATGGAAAAGGTGGAAGTAGAGGCAAGGAAAGACTTTCAAAAGGAAAGAATTGTTGAGGAAGCATGCCGACATGAATTACAACACTTAAAGATAGTTGTTTGGGGGAATAAAATAGGATAACCATGATCTCCTAAAATAAAAAGTGAGCAAATGGTTGATAGACTAATAAAAGGTAATTCTTGTGACCCTGAGTAGACCATATCGACCAGGTGGTAATCTTGAGACTACGAGCAGACCACTTCGACCAGGTGGTAATTCTTAAGACCATGAGCATACCACCTCGACCAGGTGGTAATCTTGAGATTATGAGCAAACCACCTCGACCAGGTGGTAATCTTGAGACTACGAGCAGACCACTTCGACCAGGTGGTAATTCTTAAGACCATGAGCATACCACCTCGAGCAGGTGGTAATCTTGAGATTATGAGTAGACCACCTCAACCAGGTGGTAATCTTGAGATTACGAGCAGACCACCTTGACTAGGTGGTAATCTTGAGACCATGAGCAATCACCTCGACCAGAGGCTAAATCTTGTGGCCTTGGGCAAGCTATCTCGACCATGTGGCAATTTTGGTGACCTCAAGCAGATGGGTTTGAGGAGACATTGGACCAAGTCACCAGGAAGCATGACTCAATCAAAATAACCGCCACAGATCACCTCCAAAAAATCAGGGTATGAATTTAATTCATTAATTGCCACGATCTAAGGTCGTGGGTGTGGGGTGTTTATAAAAACCCAAAGAAAATCATGGTAATGGAGGTTGAACTTTCTTTCTCAATTTTGATTTTTCTATTACATTTACTTAAGATTATTTTCTTCACAAAAACTATAAATTAAATATTTTGTTTTTCCCGTAAACTTATAAACTGACTTGAGCAGCGGAGAGTTTTCGACGGAAAAACTTCCAGCACCCCTGACCATTCTCTGTAATTCATGTACTTGCTGATTCGCAGCTTGAAGATTATCTGCTCATGAATATTCTGTTAATAGTCGGAGGATCTTCTTGGAAATCAACCAGCAGCTTCCCACCAAACAAATTTAATGCTGATGCAGGGATCTGAGATCGAGTCACTAGCGGACTCAATGGATTTTGGCATCAACAATTGTCAAAGTTATCATGATAGATATTTTCTAATGCATCTTCTATCTCCTGTTCGAAGTGATAGGCCACACCCAATCGTTGGACTACATCATTCAATTGTAACTTCTGGGCAGGCTTATCTACCGTAGCTGTTATTAGGCTCCTGACTTGTATTCCTCTTGATTTGAAGTATCACTTATCTGCAATCCGCGCATGTACAAAAGTCTTAATTCATATTTATGAGTCTATATGCTACTTAATTAAAAATGATCATTTGTACACGTATTAATTAAAAATTCACAAAAAGGACAAATATTTTTATCATTATTTCATCATATTTTGCTCTCTTTTATCTTCTTTTTTTTAATAAAAATAATCGGTTTATTTTTTTTTAATTATACATCCTTAATTATGGGACATTCCACCCCCTTGCTTTATTATTACTGGATTGTAATAGGTGATGTAGGCACTGCCGTGTATTAAATACTGTATCTTTTTCTATAGGCCACGACTTGCACTACAATTGTCTGTTTTTTGCGCATAATTGTATTGTTTTCATATCTTACCATATAATGAACCAATCCCGAAGAACTTGTTCACTTCTACCTTTATGGACAGCTAAAAATTTTGCATCTTTTCCTGTCATTTTTAAAATTTACCACGCCCCCCCCTCCAAG